>NC_086104.1:125885716-126093216 GCF_963921235.1 Mobula hypostoma
TGGAGCATTCATGTAGTGAGGGATCCTGAGATCCAAGTCCATAGCTTCCTGAGAGTAGTAGGTAGGGTGGTTAAGAAGGACCATTGACATGCATGCTTTATTAGTCAGGCATTGCGTGTAAGTGACAGGAAGTCATGTTGTAGCTGTACTAAACTTTGGTTAGGCCTCATTTACATGCCTTTCTGGTGGCCCCAGTACAGGAAGGATGTGGGGACTTTGGAGGAATTGCTGAAGAAGTTCACCAGGATGCTGCCTGGATTAGACGACAGGAGCAAAAAGAAAATGTTGAACAAACTTGAGCTGGTTTCCCTGGAGCAGTGGAGGCTGAGGAATGACGATAGAGTATAACATTATGAGAGACATCGGGTATACAATGCCAATCTTTTCCCCCAGAGTAGAATGCCAAATACTAGCGGGCATTCATTTAAGGTGAGAGGCGGTAAGGTTAAGGGAGATGTGCAGGGCATTTTTTTTTACACAGGGAGTTGTGGGTGCTTGGAATGGGCTGCCAGGGATGGTGGTGGAGGTAGATACAGTAGAAGTGATTCAGCATCGTGTTTGGCTTAGACATTGTAGGCAAAGGTGCCTTTCCTGTGTTCCACTGTTCTACGTTCTATTTCATCCAAGTCATTTATATGCATCACGAACATTAAAGGTCCCCACATTCATCCCTGTGGTACATCGCTGCTCGCAGACGTCTAGTTGGAAAAACACGGAGCTGAGCTCAGACTGGAGTATGGAACGGAGTGCAGAGATGAAAGTGTGGACTGGAGATCAACAGGAATGAGGTCTGGCATGTAACAATCACAAGGAGAGAATGGAGAGGCAGGTATGTTTTCTTTGGAGTGGGTGGAGGAGAGGTTCATACAATTCTGAGGGATGTAGAGGGACCTGTAAGTGGGGGGTACTGGTTTAGGATGGGGAGGGGAAGTGATTTAAAGGGGAATCTGGGAGACACTACCAGAGGAGGAGGTGGAGACAAAGACCCTCATACCACTTACCGCAAGAAACTGCAGGATTGTGGAGACAAGTCAGCGTATCATAGAAAACAGCCTTTCCTCCATGGACCCTGTCAATGCTCCTCACTGCCTTGGCAACGCAGCCAGTGTCATCAAAGACCTACCCACCCAGAACATTCTCTCTTCTCCCCTCTCCCACAGAAGATACAAAAGCCTGAAAGCACGTAGACCAGGCTCAAAGACAGCTTCTATCCTGCTATTATAAGACTGAACGGTCCCAAGTATAACAAGACGGACTCACAATTTACCTCATTATGATCTTACAGCTTATTGTCTACCTGCACTGCACTTTCTCTGCAACTGTCACACTTTACTCTGCATTCTGTTAATCTTATCCCCTGTCCTACCTCAGTGCAGTGTTCAATGATCTGATCTATACGAACAAACTTTTCACTGTGTCTCAGTACATGTGACAATAATAAAACCAATTCCATTTCCAAATATCTGAGTGAGCACGTGAATCACCAAGGGTACAGACCAAGTGCTGGTAAAGTGGGTAGGTATCAATGGGCAGAAGGGAAATGTTGGGCCAAAGGGTTTGTTCCGATGCTGCTCCACAGCAAGAGATTCCAGCCCTCCTTGGGTCCCCCATTGGAGGAATAACAAAATCAGGAAGGATCAAATGGCCTCTCCTTGAAGGGGGATCCTTGAAGCATCCTCATTCACTAGGTTTCCTGCAGCCCTCCCTAAACTCTCCCCACACCGTATCTCCCACACTTTCCATGAACAGTGGTGTTCCACAAGGACCTCTGCTGTTTGTGATATAGATGCATGAATGACGTGAATGTAAATGTGGATGGGTAGCTTATTAAGCTCGCAGATGATATGAAGATCGATTGCGTTATGGATAGCGTGCAAGACGGGCAAAGGGTATAACAAGATATAAATCAGTTGCAGATTTGGATGGAGAAGGGACAGATAGACTTTAACCCAGCCAAGTGTGAAATGTTGCAAACTTCTGGAGATCAAATATAAAGACATAAAACACTGTTAATGGCAGCACCCTTAATGATGTTGATGAGCAGAGGGTTCTTGGGGTGCAACTACAAAGTTCCCTGAAAGTGGCTGACACAGGTTGTCAGGGTGGTAAAGAGGAGAATCTGGCATGCTTGTCTTTATTAGTTGAGGAACTGGGTTCAAGAATTTGGAAGTTACCTTAGTCTGACCACATTTAGGAAGGGTGTGGAGGGATTCAGAGCCGTTCACCAGAATGATGCCTGGATTAGAGGACATGTGCTATCAGGAAAGACTGGACCAACTTGGGTTGTTTTCTCCAGGGCAGCAGAGGCTGAGAGGAGACCTGAGATTATGAGAGGCATGAGTGTACGGCCGGTATCTTTTTCACACGGTCAAAATGTCTACTACTAGAGGGCATGCATTTACGATGAGAGGGGTAAGTGCAAAGGAGATGTGCAGGGCATTTTGCTATCATAGAGAGTGGTGGGTGTCTGGAGTGCACTGCCAGGGTGGAGGTAGAAGCAGATATGACCGAAGCATTTAAGAGGCATATAGATAGGCTCAGGAATGGGCAGGGAATGGAGAGATATGGACATTGCGTTAGGCATTTAGTTACTAGTTTCACGAGTTTGGCACAGTATTGTGGGCCAAAGTGCCTGCTTCTGTGCTGTACTGTTTTATGTTGTATGTAGTACATTGAATGTTGCACCAAATTGCACAGGAGCCCCAAGCAGGAGAGCAGTGTTCCTGATATCTCTGCGACCAGCCTCCCCTGCAAGAGGGACTTCTGACTCTGTATCCGGTAGGGATCACTGGTCCAAAATCTGGAGACTCCCCACCCACCCCCCCTTCCATCAACCCCAATCCCCCCCCCCAACCACCCCCCCAACCACCCACCCTGATCAGCGTAGACCACAGTTTCCAGAAACGGGGACCACTGGCTGGAAGGATCCAGGGTACAGCTGCGGAGACTCACCATGAGGACTGGCTGGGTGTTTCCTCTCTCTCTGCGTCTCTCTCTCTCTCTCTCTCTTCCTGGTCCGCCTCTCCGAGACTGGCAGCCTTGAGACCTAATCCTGGGATCTCAGCAGCTATGTCTGACACTCTCCCTGATCCTCTAATCCCCGGCTGGCCTCAATCCCCTGCGCCGGGCCGCAGAACTCCCTCCACAATGGGCCTCTCTATCCACAGCAGCCTGTGGTCTCAGAGCGGAGGACATCTCGGGAATCTGGCACCCTAGCCAGAACTGGAACAGTCAGAGCCCCAGAGAGATTGGGCTCACGGAGACCACAGCTCCAAGGTCGGATAATAAGGTGCTGACCTCGCCTGACCGAGCACAAGACCATGACCCCATTCCGTGTAATGTTCTCCGTGACCAGCTCCCAAGACATTGTTCCCACATAATCTTCCCTGAGAAATGGCACCTGTGTAATATTCTTGTGACCCAGCTCCCATCTAATATTCAGAGTGCAATATCCCCTGAGGGGTATTTCCTGTGGCATGCATAACCTTCCCCACAACTCAGCTCATGAGTACTATTCTCCGTTATAACACTCCCATGTGATGTTCCCTGTGACACAGATCCCAAGTAATCTTCCCTGTTATGTGGCACACATGTAACATTTCCAGTGGCCATCCACATGACCCAGTTCTCATGTGACCTTGCCTGTGGCCAAGTTCCCAAGTAAAGTTCCTTGTGACTTAGCTCCACAGCTAATATTTACTGTGAGGTAGCCACAATGATTTCCTGATCAGGGTGAGGAAGGTGATAATGTCTTCATGGACATCAGTAAAGCTTTCAACAAAGCTTCTTCAGGGTAGGCTGATCCAGAAGATTAAGGCACGTGGGATCCATGAAAACTTGGTAAACTGGATTCAGAATTAGCAGACACAGAACACAGAGGGTAGTGGTGGAAGCATGTGATTTTGACCAGAGCTCTGTAATCACTTCTGTTCTATAGGGATCAGTGTCAGCACCTCTGCTGTTTGTAAACTATGTAATTGACTTGGCTAATATGTGAGCTGATTAGGAAATTTGCAGAGGGCACAAAAATTGGTGGAGCTGTGGATAGTGAGAAAGGTTGTAAAAGGACACAGCGGGGAATAGATCATTTGGAAAATGGGCAGAGAAATGGCAGATGGAGTTTAATCCAGTTAGGTGGGAAGTCAAGTGCAAGGAGAAGGTGTAGACCACAAGACCATAAAGCTTAGGAGAAGAATTAGGCCATTCGGCCCATTGAATCTGCTCTACAATTTATTATCCCTCTCAACTACATTCTCCCTCTTTCTTCCCTTACCTCTCAAGAACCTATTTTAAATATGCCCAATAACTTGTCCAAAGACGAAATGGCAGGGCCCTTTAGAGCACTGATGTACAGAGGGATCTTCAGCTGGAAGGCCACAACTCCCTGAGAGTGGCAACACACATATGCCAGGAACTGAAGAAGGCAAGTTGCATGTTGATCTTCATTGGTCAGGGTGTTGAGTGTAAAAGTATCGGGTGCATGTCTGGCTCCCCCATTACAGGAAGGAGATGGAGGCTTTTGAAAGGGTGCAGAAGAGATACACCACAATGCTGCTTGGATTAGCCAAGGTTGGAACAGCCAAAGCTGAAGAGACACCTGATAGAAGTTATAAAAAATATTAAAATTACTAATAAAATTAATAAAATTATCAGCTATCAGTATATCAGTAATGGGAAAGATATTGGAAGGCATTATAAGGACCAGATATATGAGTATTTGCATAGAGCGGGACTGACTAGAGATGCTCAGCACAGCTTTGTGCATGGTAGATTGTGTATGACCAATTTTATAGAGTTTTTTTGAGGAAGTTACCTGGAAAGTGAAGAACCAGCCATCTCCATTATCACCAGGAAAGTGGATGAAGACAAGGCAGTGGATGTTGTCTACATGAACTTTAGCAGGCTTTGAAAGGTCCCACATGGGAGGTTACTCAAGAAGATTGGGTTGCTTGGCATTCCAGATGAGGTAGTAAATTAGATTTGGCATTGGCTTTGCAAGAGAAGCCCAAGTGGTAGTAGATGGCTGCCTCTCCGACTGAAGGCCGGTGACTCATGGTGTACCACAGGGATTGGTGCTGGGTCCATAGTTGTTTGTCATCTGTATCAATGATCTGGATTACAATTTGTTAATTGGATAAGCAAATTTGCAGATAACACCAAGACTGGGGGTGTAGTGGACATTGAGGAAGGCTACCAAAGCATGCTGTGGAATCAGGACCAGCTGGAAAAATGGGCTACTAAATGGCAGATGGAATTTAATGCAGACAAGTGTGAGGTGTTGCCCTTCAGGAAGACCAACCAAGGGAGGTCTTACACAGTGAGCAACAGGGCACTGTGGTAGAAAAAAGGGATCTGGGAATACAGACTCAAAATTCATTGAAAGTAGTGTCACAGGTAGATAGGATTGTAAAGAAAGCTTTTGGCACATTGACCTTCATAAATCAAAAGTACTGAGTACTGGAGTTGGGATGTTATGTCGAAGTTGTATAAGATGTTGGTGAGGCCTAATTTGTAGTATTTTGTGCACTTTTGGTCACCTAGCTACAGGAAAGATGAAAATAAAATTGAAATAGTACAGAGAAAATTTACAAGAGTGTTGCCAGGACTGGAGAACCTGAGCTATAAAGAAAGACTGAACAAACTAGAACCTTATTCTCTAGAACCTAGAAGACTGAGAAGAGATTTGAAAGTATACAAAATTATGAGGGGTATAGATAGGGTAAATGCCCGCAGGCTTTTCCCATTGAGTTTGGGTGGGACTTCAACTGGAGGCCATGGGTTCAGGTAAAAGGTGAAACGTTTAAGGGGAACATGAGGGGAAACCTCTTCACTCAGGGTGGTGAGAGTGTGGAACAAGTTGCCAGCGAAAGTGGTGGATGCAATTTTGATTTCAATATTTAAAAGAACTTTGGACAGGCACATGGATGGGAGTGGTAAAGAGGGCCATGGTCTGGGTGTAGGTCAATGGGACTAGACAGTTTAAATGGTTTAGCACGGACTATATTAGATTAGATTAGATTATGAGGACATGCAGTCCTCTTTTATTGTCATTTAGTAATGCATGCATTAAGAAATGATACAATGTTTCTCCAGTATGATATCACAGAAACACAAGACAAACCAGACTAAAAAAAACTGACAAAACCACATAATTATAACATATAGTTACAACAGTGCAAAGCAATATCATAATTTGATGAAGAGCAGACCATGGGCACGGTAACTAAAGTCTCAAAGTCTCTTGAAAGTCCCATCATCTCAATGGTAGAAGGAAGAAAAAAGAACTCTCCCTGCCATGAACCTCCAGCGCCGCAAACTTGCCGATGCAGCACCCTGGAAGCACCCGACCACAGCCGACTCGAGTCCATCCGAAAACTTTGAGCCTCCGACCAGCTCTCCAACACCGAGCACCGAGCACCATCTCTGCCGAGCGCTTCGACCCTGGCCCCGGCAACAGGTAATAGGCAAAGCCGAGGATTTGGGGCCTTCCCCTCCGGAGATTCTCGATTGCACAGTAGCAGCAGCAGCGAAGCAGGAATTTCAGAAGTTTCTCCAGATGTTCCTCCGTGCTTCTTCACGTCTGTCTCCATCAAATCGGGATTGTGCACGGCCCCTACTTAACAAATATGACATCATTTCAGAGCGGCCGCGCGCCCTGCGTCGCGCCGCCATCTTCTCCTCCCCTCATTTGCACTACCTACTGTGTGTATTTCTTGTGACTGAAATAATGAGAGGCATAGATAGGGTAGATGTCAACAAGACTTGGACTTCGGAGAACACACACCAGTCCTCACTGAGAGACCAGCAGTGAAAGGACTGAGCAGTGTCAAGTTCCTGGATGTCCAAAGCTCGGGGGATTTATTCTGGGCCTAACACAGTGATGAAATCACAAAGGGGGCACACCAGTGGCTCCATGTCATTAAGAGGTTAAGGAAATTTGGGAACGTCTTTTGAAAAAGTCTACCTTTGTGCAGTGGAGAGCATTCTGACTGCATCGCCGTCAGGTATGGAGGCTCCAATGCACAAAGTTTGTGTAGATAGGCACAACCCTCCCCATCACCACGAGGTACTGCCTCAAAAAGATGCATCTATCACTAATAACCCTCATCGGCTGGGACATACCCACTTCTCATTACTGTATGTGGGGGGGGGGGTTGGTAAAGGAGCCTGAAGACCCACACTCAACGATCCAGGGACAATTCAGCTTATTCCCCTCTGTGACGGGATTTCAGAACTGTTCTTGAAACAGTAAACACTATCTCGGTATTCCTCTTCAGCACTATTTATGTATCTATAGTAATTTTATGTCTTGCACACAATTGTTGCTGCAAAACAAACAAATTTCACAACATACATCAGTGTGACCATGGATTTGCGCCTTGGAAGGTTTGGGCTTGGGCAAAGTTGTATGGAAGACCGGCAGTTGCCCATGCTGCAAGTTTCCCCTCTCCACGTCACCGATGTTGTCCAAGGGAAGGGCACTAGGGCCAATACAGCTTGGCACCGGCGTCGTAACAGAGCAATGTGTGGTTAAGTGCCTTGCTCAAAGACACAACACATTCCCTCGGCTGGGGCCCGAACTCACGACCTTCAGGTCGCTAGTCCAATGCCTTAACCACTTAACCACTTGGCCCATGTGAGACACCAAATCGCCTCAAAGTCCTGATTAAGTAGAATTGCTGGTGTGCCTTCATTGTGATTGCATTCATGTGTTGGGGCCCACAAGAGATCCTTTGAGACGTTGACGCCTCGGTACTTGGAGCTGCGTGCTCAACCTTTCCACCGCTGACCTTTGCAATGCGAACCGGTATGTGCTTTCCCGTTTTCCTCAAGTCCACAGTCAGTTCCAGGCTGACGCTAGGTGCGAGGCGGTTCCTGCCACACCACTCGACCGGCAGACGATCTTTCTCGCCACCTCAGATTCTGCCACCAACGTCGGCGAATTTACAGATGGCGTTCGAGCCGTGCCTCGCCGCACGGACATGAGGACAGAGAGAGGCTAAGCACGCATCCTTGAGGGGCGCCGGGGTTTCCCGTGATCCAGCTCCCGTGTTAAATTTCCTGCACCGATGCTCCCAATGACCCAGCACCGACGTTAACACTGCCGTGCCTCCCCCAGAAAAGGCAGGGCGGAACATGTTTGATGTGGGCTGGTGTGTGTTTATAAAGCGCTGTCGGAATATTCTTTGTCCTGCCCGGGGAAGAGAATCTTTAACGCCCCGGGTTGTTTGAGGAAGTCCAGTGTCCGCCTCACTCCTGAAAGCCCGTGCCCGGGACCACACATCTCTGATGCCAGGCACGGCAGGCAGAAAAGATGCCAGTTATGATTCACCTTGTAACTTCCTGTAAGGGTTTAGTGGTTTGGCGGAGCGAGGTTTCATTGTTGCAATCACAGGGAAACGCCCCGGCACAAAAGTTGTTGCTCATTGTGACCAAATATTAATTTAGTGTGATTCATGAGCGACAGCCAAGGTCTCAGGGAACATAGATGTGTTTCAGTTCCCTCAGTACCCAAATAATCCTCTGCTACTTTTCTTTCCATGGAAGTGGTAGCCTCAGATTTTCCATCTGCTACAGCTGCTGACATAAATGTGTGTGTGTGTGTGTGTGTGAGAGAGAGAGAGAGAGAGAGAGAGAGAGAGAGAAGCAGAGAAAGGCAGAGAGAGAGCGAGTGAATGGGTTAAAGACTCTCAGTTATAGAGAGGAAGTGAGAGACAGCCTGGGATTAAGAGAAAGTGATCAAGCAAAACTTTCGGCAAGGGAGGATGCAGAGGAGATTCCCCAGGGCGGTGTCTGGAATGGAGTATTACAGTAATGAGGGGAGACTGGAGGGGCTGAGCCCGTTATCCTTGGGGTTATAAACTGATGGGGCAGAGAATGAGAATCTTCCCTTGCAGCAGGGAGGCCTAGAAATAGAGGGTGTGGGGTGAGGGGAAGAGGGAAGTGATTCAGAAAGGATCTAAGGGGAATTTTCCATGGGGGGGGAGGAATGTGGAACTGACTGACTGCAGTTTCAGCTGGGGGTGGAGTGGAGGCAGAGGAGCAGGATCTCAGCCAGCACTTGAACGCGCAGAGGTACCAACGGGATTCGTGGAGACAGGGCAGATGGAGGGAAGCAGCAGAGGAAGAGGGAAGAAGGGGCAAACCGAAAGGGAGCAGAGGGAGTGGGTCAGAGGATGAGGGAGGTGGTCCAGTGAGGTGTAGATGGTGAGGAGTGAGGAATCTGAGGGATTAAAGGGAGGGGGAGAGAGGGTCACGGGGAGATGGGGAAAGAAGAGAAGCAGGGAGGGAGGAAGGGAGAGTATGCAGAAGTGGGGAGGGGAGATTGGAGATCAAGGGGAATGCAGGGCAGACTGGGTGGACAGAGAGGGGCAGGGGGAACAGTATTTGAGGGAAGAAAGAGAGACTGCAGAAGGGTAAAGAAAAGAGGAGTTAGAGAGGCCAGGTACTGGAGTGGGGAAGCAGAGGGATGGGAGGGAGTTAGAAGGATAGGGGGACAGGGGAAATAAGGGCAGAGAGGGGGGTTGGGGGCAGAGGAGATGGGAGAAAGAGAAATGTATGTTGCTCGTGGAATTCTTAGGATATTGGAGGGGGTTAATGGTGGGATAGGAGTGATGTCTGGCTGGGGAGAATACTTTGGGTGGGCATTCAGTGGACATTCATTCCCCACTGTGGTTCCGGAATCCGACTGACTGGTACTAGTCAAAGAAAACCACCAATGGATCAACATCCCCTTCTATAGTGAGCCCTGAGACAGAGCAGGTCAGTGAGGGATGTCCCAGGGAAGGGGGGCAGTCAGGGAGATAAGGGACAGGACAGTGGTATTGAAAGTACAGTCTCAACAAATGGTATTAATGTACACAACTCCTGGGTAAAGATATGAATGTACACCCCACCCCCCGGGTGACCGTATTAATGTAACCCCCCCCCGGGTGACAGTATTAATGTAACCCCCCCCCCGGGTGACCGTATTAATGTAACCCCCCCCGGGTGACAGTATTAATGTAACCCCCCCAGAGTAATAGTATTAATGTACACATCTATTCAGTTAACTGCGTGAAAGTACACTTCCACCCCCCCCAGCACAAAATGGTAATAATGTACACACCCCTGGGTAACAGTATTAATGTATTCACTCCTGAGGAACAGTATTAATGTACACAACCCTGGTAAGAGTTTTAATGTACGCACCCCCTCCCCCTGCCCGTAGAAATGGTATTAATGCACAGAAGGGCTTTGACAAGGTGTCTCAATGAGGTCCACAAGGATCGGTGTTGGGACTGCTTCCTTTCAGATTATATATCAATGATTTGAGTGATGGAAGTGATGGACAGGTTTGTGGACAATACAATACAAAGATAGACAGAGGGACAGGTAGTGTTGAGGAAGCAGCGAGACTGTAGAAGGGCTTAGACAGATGAGGAGAATGGGCAAATAAGTGGCAGGCGGAATATAGTGTAGGGAAGTGTATGGTCATGTACTTTGGTGGAAGGAATAAAGATGTAGACTTAAGCCTGATTTATACTTCTGCATCAAATCTATGCCATAGGTACTGTGTACCCTACATCGTAGGGTGACGTGCACCTCCCCAAAAATGTAACACACGCGTCACGGCGACGCAGACCGCAAGAACTGTGATTGGTCCGCTTGGTAGCATTGCATTTCCTCATATGCATTTCCAGTTGCTTTTCTCCGTCATGTCTGTACACTGATGCGAAATAAATGGTTGGAGACAATGAACCAAATTGTCAAATCTACCTGCCGACATCCGAAAATATTTGAAATGCATTTCCTCGTCCATGTCTCTCACGAAGAAACTCAACACAGTGGCATAGAAACCCCACCGCCAACTAACGTTTTGGCGGTGAATTGCAGAGCAACACAGACACAACTACGCATGCTCGTAACGGCGTAGAGCGACACAGAAGTATAAATCAGGCTTAACTTCTAGACAGGGCGAAAATTCAGAAATCAGGAGTGCAAAGGGACTTGGGAGTCCTCGTGCTGGATTCCCCAGAGGCTAACTTGCTGGTTGAGTCAGTGGTAAAGAAGGCAAAGGCAGTTGGCATTCATTTTGAGAGGACTAGAATATAAAAGCCAGCGTGCAATGGGAAAGCTTTATAAGGCATTGGTAACACCACACATGGAATAGTATGAGCAGCATGTTGGCCCCTTATCTAAGAACGGAAGTGCTGGAATTGGAGGTGGTCCGGAGGAGGCTTATGAGAAAGATCCCAGGAATGGCAGGGCAGACTTGATGATCTAATTCTGCTCCTATGTCTAATGAACAAACTCCCTGGATAATGCTATTAATATACACCCACCCCCCCCCCACCCTGAGCAATAATATTAATTCAAACTTATCTCAGGTAAAGGTAACATCGTACACACCCTGTCTAACAACCCCCAGGAAAAGGTACTTATATATCCCGCCACAGGTAGCACTATTAATGCTCACATGCCCCTTGGTAATGGAGTAAATATACACTCCTGGATAATGTACACACCTGATAACAGAGTTAATGCACACTCCCCCTCTCCACCCCAGTAACGGTATTAATGTACACACACACACTGAGTAACAGTATTCAGGTACCATATGGCACCCCCTGGGTATCGCTATTAATGTACACAGGTAATGGTTAAAACACACACATCCCCAAGTAACTGTAGCAATGTACACAACCCCTGGTTATTGATATTTAGCATGTTTGCATTCATTTTCAAGAGGTCTAGAATACAAGAACAAGGATGTGATACTGAGGCTTTATAACGCACTGGTGAGGCCTCACCTTGAGTATTGTGAACAGTTTTGGGCCCTTAGCTCAGAAAAGATATGCCAGCATTGGAGAGGGTCCAGATGAGGTTCACAAGGATGATTCCAGGAATGAAAGGGTTATTCCACGAGGAATGTTTGATGGCTCTGGGTCTGTACTCTCTGGAATTCAGAGGGATGAGGGGGGATCTCATTGAAACCTTTTGAACGTTGAAAGGCCTAGACAGAGTAGATGTGGTAAGGATGTTTCTCATGGTTGGGGAGTCTAGGACAAGAGGGCACAGCCTCTGGATAGAGGGGCGTCCATTCAAAACAGAGATGCGGAGAAATTTATTTAACCAAAGGGTAGTGAATTTGTGGAATTTGTTGCCACATGCAACTATGGAGGCCAGGTCATTGGGTGCATTTAAGGCAGAGATTGATAGGTGCTCGACTGGACATGGCATCAAAGGTTATGGCGAGAAGGCCAGGAACTGGGGTTGAGGAGAAGAAAAAAGATCAGCCATGATTGAATGGCGAAGCAGACTCGATGGGCCAGATGACCTAATTCTGCTCCCATGTCTTATGGTCTTATATTTATGTACACATATCCCTCCCCACAGGGAATAGTACTGATGTCCACACACCCACCAGTTAATTGTATCTATATACACTACCCACCTCCCACCCCAATGAGATTAATGTACAAACCACCAGGTAACACATCCCCACAGGTTGGAATGGGGATTGGAATTAAAATGGTTGGCCACTGGGAAATTCCACCTTTAGCGGATGGAGCAGAGGTGCACGACAAAGCAGTCCCCCAATTTCCATCGGGTCTCGCCGATGTAGGGGAGGTCACATCAGGAGCACCGGATACAATTGACAACCCCGACAGATTTGCAGGTGAACAGTGGCCTCACCTGGAAGGACAGTTTGGGGCCCTGAATGGAGGTGAGGGAAGAGGAGAAAGGGCAAGTGTAGCATTTCAGTTGCACGCAGGAATATGTGCCGGAAGGGAGATTGGTGGGGAGGGATGAATGGAGAAGGGAATCATGGAGGGAGAGAATGAACAGCAGTGGTTAACAGTATCAATGTACAAACCACTGGGTAATGGTATTAATGCACACACCCTCAGGTAATGTTAGTAATGTATACACCCCCAGCTAATGTTATTAATGTACACTCCCCTCCCGGGTAACAGCATTAACATATACACCCCCTGTGTAATGCAACTAATATACATGCACCATTAGATGACAGTACTAATGCACACATCCCTGGGTAACAGTATTAATCAACACAGGCCCCTCAGGAAACTATTAATACACACCCACCCCAGGATGACAATATTAATGTACAAACACCCGTGTACTGGGATTAAGATTCAAAATTGTTTCGTGACATTCCCAGTACACATGTGTAAAGGAGAAAGAAATACTTATAACTCCAGATCCGATGCAGCACAATAATAAGGTGATGAACACACTTTGAAAAGACGCAACAAATTATCAAGATAGTTTAAATAGATAAACTGATTCCATGTCCATAAAGTAATGGTTAGCACAGGAGTGACATGGAGAGGAAATGAAAAAGTAGTGGTGGTTGAGGGGTGTGGAGGGGTGGGTTAGTGGATGGACACCGTCGGGTTAACAGTGTTCATACAAACCCTGTGGGTAACGGTATTCGTGTAAAGCCTACAGCTAACAGTACTCGTGCAAAACCCCATGGGTATTGGTATTCATGTAAACCCCACAGGTATTGGTATTCGTGTAAACCCCACGGGTATCGGTATTCATGTAAACCCGGGATAATGATATTCGTGAAAAGCCCACCTGGTAACGGCATTCGTGTAAACCTCACGGGTAACAGTTATTCGTGCAAACCCCACCGGGTTATGGTATTTATGTAAATCCCACCAGGTAACGGTATTTATGTGATCCCCATGAGGTAACGTTATTCACGTAAACCCCTCGAGTTTTGAGGATGTGACTAAACACAGTGATGAAGGTAGAGCAGTAGATGTAGTGTATATGGATTTCAGCAAAGCATTTGTTAAGGTACCCCATGCCAGGCTTATTGAGAAAGTAAGGAGGCATTGGATCCAAGGGTATCTTGCTTTGTGGATCCAGAAATGGCTTGCCCACAGAAGGCAAAGAGTGGTTGTAGATGGATTGTATTCTGCATGGAGGTTGGTGACCAGTGGTGTGCCTCAGGGATCTGTTCTGGGACCCCTTCTCTTCGTGATTTTTATAAATGACCAGGATGAGGAAGTGAAGTGATGGGTTAGTAAATTTGCTGAAGACACAAAGGTTAGGGGTGTTGTGGATAGTGTGGAGGGTTGTCGGAGGTTACAGCGAGACATTGATAGAATGCAAAACTGGGCTGTGTCATAAGGGCACAGTTGGGAATGGAGCCAAGTGCAAGACACAGACACTGAAGTACTAGGGACAGGACTAGGATACAGGGCGATAGCAAGATCATGGACAGGAAAACCAGGAACCTGGAACAGGACTGGACGAAAGAGCTAGGAGCCCAGGCTTGGACTCTGAGCCAGAGACTGGACAAGGACCCAGTACCTGGGTCTTGCCTCTGGCTCGGACCCCAGAACTAGGCAAGGACGAAGCTTGGCAGGCAGGCAGGATGAGGTAGGAATCTACAGGCTTGAAGCTTGAGGCTAGAGGCTAGAGACTTGGGCTTGGGAAGAGGCTAGAGACTAGAGACTTGGCTTGGCAAGAGGCTAGAGGCTAGAGGCTGGAGTCTACGGGCTCGGGGCTAGGCAAGAGATGAGGCAAGGCTTGGCAGGAGGCTGGAGACTTGAGACTAGAGGCGAGGCTGGAGGCTTGAGACTTGAGGCGAGGCTGGAGGCTTGAGACTAGAGGCGAGGCTGGAGGCTTGAGACTTGAGGCAAGGCTTGGCAGGCTCCTCCAGGGCAGGGCGCGGATCACCTGGGCAGGGCGCGGATCACCACCCGACAGAGTCAAGGGACAGGAAGGGACAGATCCAATCCCAGGTAACAGCAAGACGGCCTGGCTTACCTGGGTGGAGGCAAGGGACAGGAAAGGAGCTAGGTACAGGGTGGCTCCAGGACAAGACAGCAAGACAAGGCAAGGGTACTGGCAAAGCAAGGCAAGACGAGAACTTTCAAGTGAGGCGAGAGTTACTGGCAAGACAAGGCAGGGCTTCAGGCAAGGAAACAGAAGGCAGAGGAAGGGATACAAGGAGTAAGGACAAGAACAATCCAACAGCCATGCCCTGGTGTCTGGAGGTATTTATGCAGCCAGCCCCAACGAGAATCAGCTGCCTCAATTAGCTCAACAAGGACAGAAACAGGGTAGACAGGAAAACCTGGAGCAAGGGTCGATGGACCGGACCGTGAACCGGAATGTGGACTTCACGGACCGGACTATGACAGGCTGAGAAGTGGCAGATGGAGTTCAACCCAGACAGGTGTGAAGTGGTTCATTTTGGTAGGTCAAATATGATGGCAGAATATAGTATTAATGGAAAGACTGTTGGCAGTGTGGAGGATCAGAGGGATCTTGGGGTCCGAGTCCATAGGCCCTATGGCACAGGGCACTCAAAGCTGCTGCGCAGGTTGACTGTGTGATTAAGAAGGCATACGGTGCATTGGCCTTCATTAACTGTGGGATTGAGTTCAAGAGTTGAGAGGTAATTTTACAGCTGTATAGGATGCTGGTCAGACCCCACTTGGAGTATTGTGCTTAGTTTTGGTCACCTCACTGCAGGAAGGATGTGGAAACTATAGAAAAGGTGCAGAGGAGATTTACAAGGATGCTGCCTGGATTGGAGAGCATGCCTTATGAGAATAGGTTGAGTGAACTTGACCTTTTCTCCTTGGAGTGACGGAGGATGAGAGGTGACCTGATAGAGGCATACAAGATGATGACAGTCATTGATCATGTGGATAGCTAGAGGCTTTTTCCCAGGGCTGAAATGGCTAACACGAAAGGGCATAGTTTTAAGGTGGTTGGAAGTAGATACAGAGGAGATGTCAGGGGTAAGTTTTTTACGCAGAGAGTAGTGAGTGCATGGAATGGGCTGCCGGTGATGATGGTGGATGCGGATACAGTAGGGTCTTTTAAGAGATTTTTGGGTAGGGCCTGTATTGTGTTGTACATATTCTATGTTTCCATGTAGTAATAGTATTCATATAAACCCTATGGATAATGGTATACACGTAAACCCCACGGGTAAAAGGTATTCGTGTAAACCGCACAGGTAACAGTACTTGTGTAAACCCTAGGGGTACAGTATTCGTGTAAACCCCAGTGGCAATGAGTTCACTTAAACCGCATGGGCAACGGTAGTCATGTAAGCCTCACAGGCAACAGTACTCATGTAAACCCCATGGGTAACTGTATTTGTGTAAACCTAATTGGTAACGGTATTCGTGAAAACCCTATGGGTAACAGTATTTGTGTAAAACCCATGTGATAACGGGTATTCATGTAAACATCAGGGTAACAGTATTCGTGTAAACCTCACGGGTAACAGTGTTCGTGTAAACCACATGGGTAACAGTATTTATGTAAACCACATGGGTTAATGGTACTATTCATGTAACCCCAGGGGTTATGGTATTCGTGTAAACCCCATGAGGAATGGAATTCATGTAAACTCCATGGGTAACGGTGTTTACTTTAACGCCATGGGTAATGGTATTTGTTTAAAGACAGTAGGTATCTGTATTCCTGTAAACCCCGTGTGTAATGGTATTCATGTAAACTCCATGGGTAATGGTACTCATATAAACCCCAAAGGTAATGGTATTCATTCAGCCCCACAAGGGTAACGATATTCATGATAACCCCTTGATTTATGGTATTTATGTTTTTATCACGGGTGTCAGAAATTGTGTAAATCCAACAGGTAGTGGTATTCATGTAAACCTCATGGGTAACGGTATTCATATAAACCTCATGGGTATCAGTATTCACGTACACCCTACGGGTAACAGTATTGATGTAAACCCCATGGGTAACAGTACTTGTGTAAACCCCATGGTAACCGTCTCATGTAAACTCCATGGATAACAGTATTTGTGTAAACACCATGATTAACAGTATTTATGTAAACCCCACAGGTAATGGTATTCGTGTAAACTCCATGGGTAACAATATTTATGTAAAGGCCATGGGTAATGGTGTTCATGTAAACTCTACAGGTATCAATATTCGTGTAAACCCCATGAATATCAGTAATCATGTAGTGCACATGGGTAATGGTAATCGTGTAAACCGCATGGTGATGTTATTCATATTAACCACGTGCATCGGTATTCGTGTAAACCTCATGGGTAACAGGTTCACATAAACCTCACAGGTAATGGTACTCGTGCAAAACCACATGGGTATTGGTATTCATGTACACCTCATAGTTAACAGTACTTAGGTAAATGCCACAGGTAACAGTGTTTATGGGTAACAGTATTTGTGTAAACCCCATGGGTAACAGTAGTTGTGTAAACCCCATGGTAACTGTACTCATGTAAACGCCACGGGTAACAGTATTTATGAAAACCCCATGGGTAACAGTATTCATATAAACCCCACGGGTAACAATATTTATGTAAACGCCACACATAACGGTATCCACGTAAACTCTACGGGTAACGGTATCCACGTAAACTCTACAGGTAACGGTATTCGTGTAAACCTCACGGGTAACAATATTCGTGTAAACCTCACGGGTAACAGTATTCATGTAAACCCTGTGGGTATCGATTTTCGTGTAAACCCCACGAATATTGTTATTCATGTAATCCCAATGGGTTAGGGTATTCATGTAAACCCCATGGGTAACCATATCTGTGTAAACCTAATTGGTATTGTTATTCATGAAAACCCCCTGGGTAACAGTGTTTGTGTAAAACCAATTGGGTTATCAATATTCGTGTAAACCACAAGGGTAATTGATTCTGAGATACATCCTGCAGATGCGCTGAGACACATCATCAGTGATGTAACCTGCGGTCATCAGGTGTTTCGGGTCTTTCAACATCATACACCCTCGCCCAGGCGACTCAGCCGGGGTTGATCAGAGCCCAGCTTGTGTCCCAGCAGCACTGACCCACGGATGTCCCCTCCTGATCCATAGCCATCTGGAGGCTCTCTCATTGGCCTCTGTGATGGTCCTGATAGCTTTCCTCTTGCCAACCCCAGTGATGCCAAGTAGGGTGTAGACTCTGCAGAGTGAGCGGCCGGCAAAACTCCTGCACCCTACTTCAATGGGCGCGCAGTGAGCCCTCCAGCCCTGCCTCCAGCACTGCTCCACCAGCCCCTGGTACCTGGCCCGCTTCCTCAATATTTGCCTCCTCAATGCAGTCCTCCCAGGGAACTGTCAACTTGATGAGGACAACCTGCTTCAAGGACACGGAAGAAAGGACCACATCCGGCCTCAGTAAAGTTGTTGCTATTTGGTCGGGAAACTTCAGCTGCCTCCCCAGGTCAACTTGAAGCAACCAGTCTGTTGCGGTGCTAAGCAGGCCTGATGATGATGACAGTATTGATGCAAACCTCACAGGTAACGGATTCATGTAAACCCCATGGGTAACAGTATTCGTGTAAACCCCATGTGTAACGGTATTCATGTAAACCCCATGGGTAACAGTATTCGTGTAAACCCCATGGGTAACAGTATTTTTGTTAACACCATGGGTAACGGTATTCATGTAACCCCATGGGTTATGGTATTCATGTAAACCCCATGAGGAATGAGGTACTGTATTCATGTAAACTCCATGGGTAACAGTACATGTAAACCCCAAAGGTAATGGTATTCGTTCAACTCCCATGCATGGCAGAATTCATGTTAACCCCGTGATTTATGGTATTTATGTTTTTACCACAGGTAATCGTGTAAATCCAACAGGTAGCGATGTTCATGTACACCCCATGGGTAACAGTATTCATTACTGTAAACCCATGAGTAACAGTATTCGTGTAAATCCCACGGGTCATGGTATACCTGCAAACTCTGCGTGTATTGGAATTCATGTAGACCTCATGGGTAATGGGTTCACGTAAACCCCATGAATAATGGTATTCGTGCAAAACCCTATGGGTATTGGTATTCATGTACACCTCATAGGTAATGGTAGTCGTGTAAATGCCATGGATAACAGTGTTTATGTAAACCTCACGGGTAACAGTATTCATGTAAAACCCATGGGTAACGCTATTCATATAAACTCCATGGGTAACGGTATTCGTGTAAACCTCATGGATAATGGTATTTGTGTAAACCCCAGGGTAGCGGTACTCATGTAAACTCCATGGGTAATGGTATTTGTGTAAGCACCACGGGTAACAGAAATTATATAAAGCCCACGCGTATCGATATTTATGTAAACCCCACGGGTAACGCTATTCATGTAAACCCCACGGGTAACAGTATTCCTGTAAAGCCCATGCGTAATGTTATCCTGTACACCCCACAGGTAACGGAATTCATATGAACACCATGGGTATGGGTATTCGTGAAAACCCCACGGGTAACAGTATTGATGTAAACCTCACGGGTAAGGGGTTCACATAAACCCTATGGGTAGCAGTAATTGTGTAAATCCCATGCGTAACGGTATTCATGCAATCCCCATGGGTATCAAGGTTCATGTAGACCCCACGGGTAACAGTATTCATGTAAATCCCATTGGTAACGGTATTCGTGTGAGCCCCATGGGTAACCGTATTAGAAACATAGAAAAATTACAGCACAATACAGGTCTTTCAGCCCAGAATGCTGTGATGAACATGTACTTACTTTCATCTGCCTCAACCACCATCGTTGGCAGCCCATTCCACACACTCACCACTGTTAAGTGTAAAATCTTACCCCTGACATCTCCTCTGTAGCTACTTAAAACTGCACCTTAAAACTGTGCCTCTCATGATAGCCATTTCAGCGCTGGGAAAAAGCCTCTGACTATCCACATCTCACCATCTTATACACCTCTATCAGGTCACCTCTCATCCTCCGTTGCTCCAAGGGAAAAAGGCCAAGTTCACTCAACCTATTCTCATAAGACATGCTCCCCAATCCAGGCAACATCCTTGTAAATCTCCTCTGCACCCTTTCTATAGTTTCCACAGCCTTCCTGCAGTCAGGTGACCAGAACTGAGTACAGTACTCCAAGTCGAGTCTGACTAGGGTCCTATATCGCTGTAACATTCATGTATTCAGTATTCGTGTAAACCTAATGGGCAGCAGTACTCGTAAACCCCCTGGTAAAGGTAGTCATGTCAAACCTATGGGTAACGGTATTCGTGTAAATTCCACAGTTAACTGTATGGATGTAAACTTCACAGGTAACGGGTTCACGTAAACCCCATGGGTAATGGTATTTGTGTAAACCCTATGAATAACAGTATTCATGTAAACCCCATGGGAACTGGTATTCGTGTAAAACTCACCGGTAACGTTATTCATGTAAACCCCGTGGGTAACGGTAATCATTTAAACCCCACAGGTAACGGTATTCATGTAAACACTGTGGGTATCAAAATTCTTGTAAGCCTCACAGGTAATGGTTTCACATGAACCCCACGGGTAACGGTATTCATGTAAACACTGTGGGTAATGGTATTGGTGTAAATCCCATGGGTAACAGTATTCATGTAAACCCCACGGGTAATGGTATTCGTGTAAACCCCACAGTTAACACGCATCTAACTCTCAGTAATGGCATTAATGTACACACCCTGGGTAACAGTATCAATGTACAAATGCTCCTACTAGTAAACGGCATTAATGTAAAAGCGCTAAATAATGGTATTAACGTAAATCTGCCCTGGGGAAAGGCATTATTGTACTCCACCGCTCTGGGTGCCAGTATTACTGATTAATGTACAATCCATTCCACATCGCCCACCCTGGTTAACAGTATTGATGATTAATGTACACCTCCCCCAGGGTAACAGAATTATTGGCTAATTTACACGGCACTCCAGGTATACTATTATTGATGAATGTACAGACAAACGAGGTAACAGTATCAGTGATTAATGTACACTCCCTCCCAGGTAGTATTAATAACTAATGTACACACCCTGGGGGCAACATATTATTAATAATTAATGTACACCCCTCCCGGGTAACAGTATTAATGACTAATGTACACACCCCGGGGGCAACATTATTAATAATTAAGGTACACCCTCTGGGTAACAGTATTAATGATTAATGCACAACCTCGCCGGGTAACAGCATTACTGGTTAATGTACCCGCCCCTCCCATTTAACAGTATTAATCCCCTGGGTAACAATATTATTGGTTAATGTACAATCACCCCCTCCTGGGTAACAGTATTAATGATTAATATACAAACCCCAAATAACAATTTTAAGCAAGCATTAATGTACACCCATCCCCGGGTAACACTATTAATGACTAATGTACCCTCACCCCAACCCCCGCCCCCCCGGGTAACAGTATCAATGATTGACGTACAATCCCACTCCCCAGGTAACAGTATTACTGATTAATGTACAACTCCCCCCTCCTGGGTAACAGTATTAATGATTAATGTACCACCCCTGATAATAGTATTACTGATTAATGTACCCGCACCCTCCCATGTAACAGTATTAATCCCCTGAGTAACAGTATTAATGAGTAATGTACACCCCCAAGTAACAGTTTTAATGATTAATGTACACCCACCCACCCCTGGGTAACACTATTAATGACTAATGTACTCCCCATCCTATATAACAGTATTAATGATTAATGTACGATTCTCCCTCCAAGTAACAGTATTGATTATTAATGTAGGCCCCCCAGGTAACAATATTAATGATATTGTACAACACCCACCCCTGGGTAACTATTATTGATTAATGTATCACCCGCTCCCATGTAACAGTATTAATCCCCTGGGTAAAGGTATTATTGATTAATGTACACCCCGCTCCCCGAGTAACAGTTTTAATAATGAATGTACACTCCCCGCCCGGGTAACACTATCAATGACTAATGTACCCCCTTCCGTGTAATTGTTTTATTGATTAATGTACAATTCTCCCTCCCAAGTAACAGTATTAATGTTGAATGTACAACCCCTCCAAGGTAACAGTACTAACAAATAATGTACAACACCCTCGCCTGGGAAACTATCATTGATTAATATACATGCCCCAGTAACAGTATTAATGATTAATGTATCCCCCTCCTGGGTAACAGTATTAATGATTAATGTACAAATCCCCTCCCCCCAGGTGACAGTATTAATGTTTAATGTACAATCTCCCCCTGGGTAATAGTATTAATGATTAATGTACACCCCCCATGTAATATTATTATTAATTAATATACAAACCCCCCCTCCCAGGTAATGGTATTAATGATTAATGTACACCATCCCAAGTGTCAGTATTAATGTCCACTCCCAGGGTAATGGTGTTAATGTATACAACCCTGGATCATGGTAACAATGCACATCCTAAACCCTCACCCCAGAAAACAATATGAACACACAGTACCCCCATATAATGGTATTAATGTGTGCAAGCTCCAGGTAACTATCAGTGTGTATACAATACAGTACCTTCCCTGGGGAATGGTGTTAATGTAGACAGTTCTGGGTATCACTGTTAATGCATCCCCGACCAAGGAATGGTATTAATATACACAGTTCTGGATAACACTATTAATGTACGCCTCCAGGGAATGGTATTAATGTACACAGTCCTGGGCAACACTGTTAATGTACCCCGCCCCAGGGAGTGGTATTAATATACACACCATCCCAGGTAACAGAATTAATGTACACAACTCTGTATAACACTATCAATGTACCCCCCCCCCCCAGGGAATGGCATAATGTACAGAGATCTGGGTAACACTGTTAATGTACTCCTCCCCCTCCCCCCAGGGAATGGTATTAATGTATACAGCTCTGGATAACACTATTAATGTACCTCCCCTCCCCACCGCCCGGAATGGTGTTAATGTACACAGCTCTGGGTAACACTTTTAATATACCCCCCGGGAATGGTATAATGTACTCCCACCCCAGGTAACAGAATTAACGTACACAGCTCTGGGTAACACTATTAATGTACCCCCTCGGGAATGGTATAACGTACACCCACCCCTGCTAACCCTCCTGGTGACTGTATAAATATTTACCACCCCAGGGAACAGTAATAATACACACACACAGGTAACAGTAGTAATGTACAAACTCCCAGGGTTATGTTATGCTGTAGACACTCATTCCCCATGTATCGCTATTAAGATCATAAGATAGGTGCAGAATTATGCCATTCAGCCTATTGTGTGTGCTTCGCTATTCCATCATGGCCGAATCATTAATGTATTAATGTACACATAATAATAATAATGTACATTTTGTGTATGCTGACCCCCAATAGGACCTCACTGACAATCTATTTCTCTAACTTCTGGTAATGACTCCTCCCACACCTCTTCTCTTTTTCTATTCCCCATCCTGGTTCCGACTCACCCCTTCCTCTTCTCACCTGTGCATCATCTCCCTCTGATTTCCCTCCTCCTTCCCTTTCTTCCATGTTCCACTCACCTCTCCGAATAATTCCTTTTTCTTCAACCTTCTTCCAATATCATGTCCCAGCTTCTTACTTCATTCCCCTTCCCCACCAACCAACCTTCCTCCCCTCTCCTGGTCAGTTCTCTCTCGCTGGTCCATGAACTCCTTACCTGGTCAGTTCTCTCTCACCTGGTCCATGCCCCTCTCACCTGGTCTATGGCACCCCTCTCCTGGTCAGTTCTCTCTCACCTGGTTCATGACCCCCTTATCTAGTCCATGACCCCCCTCTCCTGCTCAGTTCTCTCTCACCTGGTCCATGACCCCCTCACCTGATCAGTTCTCTCTCACCTGGTCAATGACACCCCTCTCCTGGTCAGTTCTCTCTCACCTGGTCCATGACCCCCTCACCTGGTCAGTTCTCTCTCACCTGGTCAATTCTCTCTCACCTGGTTAGTTCTCTCTCACCTGGTCAATGACACCCCTCTCCTGGTCAGTTCTCTCTCACCTGGTCCATGACCCCCTCACTTGGTTAGTTCTCTCTCACCTGGTCCATGACCATCCCACCTGGTCAGTGGCTTCTTTCACCTGGTCCATGTCCTCCTCTCACCTAGTCAGTTTTCTCTCACCTGGTCTATGATACCCCCCCCCCACCTGGTCAATTCTCTCTCACTTGGTTCATGACCCCTCACCTGGTCCATGACCCTCTTCTTCTGCTCAGTTCTCTCTCTCCTGGTCCATGACCCCCTCACCTAGTCAGTTCTCTCTCACCTGGTCCATGACCCCCTCACCTGGTTAGTTCTCTCTCACCTGGTCCATGACCCCCTCACCTGATCAGTTCTCTCTCATCTGGTTAGTTTTCTCTCACCTGGTCAATGACACCCCCCTCCTGGTCAGTTCTCTCTCACCTGGTCCATGACCCCCTCACCTGGTCAGTTCTCTCTCACCTGGTCAATGACACCCCTCTCCTGGTCAGTTCTCTCTCACCTGGTCAGTTCTCTCTCACCTGGTTAGTTCTCTCTCACCTGGTCAATGACACCCCTCTCCTGGTCAGTTCTCTCTCACCTGGTCCATGACCCCCTCACCTGGTTAATTCTCTCTCCATGACCCCCTCACCTGATCAGTTCTCTCTCACCTGGTCAATGACACCCCTCTCCTGGTCAGTTCTCTCTCACCTGGTCCATGACCCCCTCACCTGGTCAGTTCTCTCTCACCTGGTCCATGACCCCCTCACCTGGTCAGTTCTCTCTCACCTGGTCAGTTCTCTCTCACCTGGTCCATGACCCCCTCACTTGGTTAGTTCTCTCTCACCTGGTCCATGACCATCCCACCTGGTCAGTGGCTTCTTTCACCTGGTCCATGTCCTCCTCTCACCTAGTCAGTTTTCTCTCACCTGGTCTATGACACCCTCCCCCCACCTGGTCAATTCTCTCTCACTTGGTTCATGACCCCTCACCTGGTCCATGACCCTCTTCTTCTGCTCAGTTCTCTCTCTCCTGGTCCATGACCCCCTCACCTGGTCAGTTTTCTCTCACCTGGTAAATGACACCCCTCTCCTGGTCAGTTCTCTCTCACTTGGTCCATGACCCCCTCACCTGGTTAGTTCTCTCTCACCTGGTCCATGACCCCCTCACCTGATCAGTTCTCTCTCATCTGGTTAGTTTTCTCTCACCGGGTCAATGACACCCCCCTCCTGGTCAGTTCTCTCTCACCTGGTCCATGACCCCCTCACCTGGTCAGTTCTCTCTCACCTGGTCAATGACACCCCTCTCCTGGTCAGTTCTCTCTCACTTGGTCCATGACCACCTCACCTGGTTAGTTCTCTCTCACCTGGTCCATGACCCCCTCACCTGATCAGTTCTCTCTCATCTGGTTAGTTTTCTCTCACCTGGTCAATGACACCCCTCTCCTGGTCAGTTCTCTCTCACCTGGTCCATGACCCCCTCACCTGGTCAGTTCTCTCTCACCTGGTCAATGACACCCCTCTCCTGGTCAGATCTCTCTCACCTGGTCCATGACCCCCTCACCTGGTTAGTTCTCTCTCACCTGGTCCATGACCCCCTCACCTGGTCAGTTCTCTCTCACCTGGTCCATGACCCCCTCACTTGGTTAGTTCTCTCTCACCTGGTCCATGACCCCCTCACCTGGTCAGTTCTCTCTCACCTGGTCAATGACACCCCTCTCCTGGTCAGTTCTCTCTCACCTGCTCCAAGTTCCCTCTCCTGGTCAGTTATCTCTCACCTGGTCAGTTCTTTCTCACCTGGTCCATGACCCCTTCACCTGGTCAGTGGCTTCTTTCACCTGGTGATCTGATGTGAGTGACACTGTTGACAGGAGCAATGCATAGGAGAGTTCTTTATTGTATTCCAATTAGCACACGGCTCCTCGCCACTTTTCAGTTGCTATTCTGTTTGTTTTTGGTAACTATACATAGAAAGTAGCAAAAAAAGGTCAAAAAGAATGCTTGGCTGTGCCAAGTTATCTCCAGACTCAGCCCGGCCATAGCTCGGGCAACAGTCCACCGCTGGGTGAGCAAGTCCTCACACACGCAGTTGGTCACGCTTGTGGGGCACTGGCTCCCCATCACCCCAAAGAAGAGGGGCTGAACAGGGGCTGACCCCATTGCTGCAGATGCCTCCTTCCCTCGTCCAAGCCGTCGTCCTCCTCCTCCCACTCGCCTTCCTTGCTCTTGTCCGGCTGCTTGGAGAGATGTGGGCGAGGGGCTTCCGTCTTCCCACGGCCACCGTGGAGGGGGGTGACAATAGGGCATTGAGGAGTTGTTGGTTGATGGAGGGAAGGGGGTTTGGGTGAGGTAATGGTTGAGATGAGTTGAAGTTGGATCAAGTCTTCAGGTTGGTAGATTGGCCAGGGTTGAAGGTCAGAGATATGATGTCTGGGGTCACAAGGTCAACATCGGGTTAATTTGTTGGTAGATGTGAGGTATATGCAGGGTGACGTCCAAGGATTGAAGCTGAGGGTTCAGGGGTTGGGCTGAAAGGTCGAAGATGAGGTGAAAGGTCAGGGATCAGTCCAGTGTCAGGCTGAGGCCAAGATTCTGCGGGGGGGTGGTGGGGGAGTCATGGTTTGGGGTCAGGATTTTGTGGAGGTTTGGAGGTTTACGGTGAAAGTAAAAGGCAGGGTCAAAGGCTAGGTGAAGGTCAAGGTTTGGTGATAAGTAAAAGTCAAAGATGATGTTGAGGACCTGGGGGTAAGATATAGGGATGGGATTAATTCAAGGGTAGGGTCAAGCACCGAGGCAAGGTCAAAGGGTCAGGTCAGGAGTCTGAGAAAGGTCAAGTGTTGGACGGAGGTCAAGGGTGAGAATTAGGTCAATGGTCAAAGTTGGGTCTGTGGTCATGGTTAGGTCAAGGGTCAAAAGTTAATTGAAGGATTAAGTTAAGTCAAGTGTTACGACAATGGTGGGAGTTGGGTCAGCAATGAGTCAAGGGTCAGAGTAAGGTCAAGGATCAGGATTAGGTCAAGGGTCAAGTTAATGGTGGGATTGTATCAGGCCACCCCCAACTGCGGTGAGGACGATCCTGGGGCTGTCGGCAGTAGTAGGGGCCCTGACAGACGACATCTCGCCCTCCGTTCCTCCTGTCCTTCAGTCCTGGGCTTGGCGCTCGGCAGGGACCCCAGTCCGGGCAGGGGCTGGCTCCTGGACAGGAGGGGGGAGGCGGGGGGGCCGGGCACCGCGGGCCCCCTGGATGCGCCGGCACTCCTGGCAGACACGAACATGGGCGCAGCCCCGCAGGGGGACGGCCTCTTCTAGCAGCCGCTGACCCCCTGCCCCCGGCCGCCCCTCGGGGCCTCCTCCACCCGGGTAGAGGCGGCCATTGCTGAGGCGCAGGTCTCGGCCCAGCCGTATCTGCCGGGACACAGAGGTCCCCACCCGGGCCGGACGGCGCCTCCGCCGTGACCGCGATGTCTTCTTACAGGACACGGCCTGTCGTAATTCACTCAGCATCTCCTGGCACACTGACACCTGGGGGAGGGTAGAGAGGGTGAGAGTGGAGTGGGTACAGTGTCAAACCCACCCCTCCCACACATACTGACACCTGGGGGGAAGGTAGGGAGGGTGAGAATGCAGTGGGTACAGTGTCAAACCCACCCCTCCCACACACTGGCACCTGGGATAGGGAGAGGGAAGAGGTCACAGTGTCAAACTCACCCACCCCCACATGCAGTGACTCCTCGTAAGAAGGGGAGAGAGAACGCAGCGACAAAACCCACCTATCTCTCACACATACCGATGCCTGGGAGGGTGAGAGGGGTCACATTGCCAAACCCACTTACCCCACACACACCAACATTTTGGGGGGCTCATGGAGAGAGGATGAGAAGAGAGGGAGTGTGAAACCCACTCTCTCCATACACCCTGACACCTGGGTGAAGGGAGAGAGAGTGGACATATTGCTGTATCCACCCATCCCGCACGCACTGACTCCTGGGGGCAGAGGGCAGAGG
Source organism: Mobula hypostoma (assembly GCF_963921235.1). NCBI lineage: Eukaryota > Metazoa > Chordata > Chondrichthyes > Myliobatiformes > Myliobatidae > Mobula > Mobula hypostoma. The sequence continues at coordinate 125,913,467 of NC_086104.1, forward strand.
TCACCAGGTCACCCTGGTGCTGGGGTCATGAGTGGTTGCAGGACACTCTCTTCTGGGAGGTGAGCAGCCAGAGGTCATGGTGCACATTGGTACAAATGACACAGAAGGAAGTGAAGTTGGGCGGGGGGGAAGTGATCTAGTATATTAACTACAGGACTCAGGAAAGAGGAGTTGAAAAGCAGGACCTCCGGGGTAGTGATCTCTGGATCACTCCCTGTGCCATAAGCCAGTGAAGATAAGAGTAGGATTGGGCAGATGAATGTGTGGCTGAGAAGTTGGTACAAGAGGCAGGGGTTAAGGTTTTTTGTAGTAATGTTTTTTTTCCGGGATAGAGGTGATCTGTACAAGAGTTCGTAGCTGAGCTGGAGGAGGACCAATATCCTTGTGAGCAGATTTGTCCTTCCTACAAGGCAGGGTCTAAAGTATATTGGCAGAAAGTTGGGTTCCAGACAGCACTGTGGCTGGAATTCGAAGTGGTAAGGTCAGTAAACCAGAGGCAGAAGTATGGTGGGAAGCCATTTTGTATTAAATTGGATTTATTTCACAGAAACATAGAAAACAGGTGCAGGAGTAGGCCATTCAGCCCTTCGAGCCTGCACCGCCATTTATTATGATCATGGCTGATCATCCAACTCAGAACCCCGCCCCAGCCTTCCCTCCATACCCCCTGATCCCCGTAGCCACAAGGGCCATATCTAACTCCCTCTTAAATATAGCCAATGAACTGGCCTCAACTGTTTCCTGTGGCAGAGAATTCCACAGATTCACCACTCTCTGTGTGAAGAAGTTTTTCCTAATCTCAGTCCTAAAAGGCTTCCCCTTTATCCTCAAACTGTGACCCCATGTTCTGGATTTCCCCAACATCGGGAACAATCTTCCTGCATCTAGCCTGTCCAATCCCTTTAGGATTTTATACGTTTCAATCAGATCCCCCCTCAATCTTCTAAATTCCGATGAGTACAAGCCCAGTTCATCCAGTCTTTCTTCATATGAAAGTCCTGCCATCCCAGGAATCAATCTGGTGAACCTTCTTTGTACAAGTTCTGACAGGTAAAGAGGATGAACCGAGGACATGGAGAGCTCTGTGGGACTGGCATGTTATGCAAGGAAAGGACAGGACTGGAAGCTAAATGTTCCAGGGTACTGATGCAATAGGCAGGACAGAATGGAGGATGAGAGGAGGGGGCGGTTGCATTGGTGATTACAGAGAATGCTTTGTCAGTGGTCTGAGTGTTTGGGCAGGTGGGATTCATCAGCCCACGTAGAAGGAAAACTCTGATTTTAAACCTCCACTGCCTTGTGGCCATACCCACCCATGGGTAAGGCTTCGGGAGTAAAGCAACATCAAACTACCTTTGGGAAGAAATCTGGAGCTGGGGTCCCTAAGGTAGTTTGATGTTGTTTACAACTTCCCTCTGGCAGCCTCTGCGACGACACTGGTGTCAAGCTGTATTGGCTGTGGGGGATCTTGATCAATAGGGGAAGTGGGCCAAGGAATGGCAAATGGAGTTTAATTCGGCTAAGTGCAAGATGTTTCATTTTGGGAAGACATAATGAGGGGAGGACTTGCACACTGAACAGTAGACCCCTGGGAACGTTGTAGAACTGAGGGACCCAGGAGTTCAAGTACATCGTTCCCAAAAGTGGGTCACAGGTCACAGGGTGGTGTAGAAAGATTTTTGTGTTTTGGTCTTTATCAGGCAGGACACTGAGTATAGCATTTCAAAGGTTCTGTTGCAGTTGTACAAGGCATTGGTGAGACCGTATTTGGAATATTGTGTTCAGTTTTGGTCACTCTGCTATAGGAAAGATGCCATAAAATTGGAAAGAGTGCAGAAGAGATTTACAAGGATGTTACTGAGACTCAAGAGACTGAGTTATGGAGAGAAGTTAAGCAGGTTGGGACTTCTTTCCTTGGAGTGTAGTAGAATGAGTGATGATCTCAAGCCATGGGGAGCACAGACAGGGTTGCTGTGCACAGTCCTTTTCCCAGTAAGGGGAATCATGTTACAGGCCCAAGGTTTAGAGAGGGGAGAGATTCAATAGGAACCTGAGGGGCAACATTTTCACCCAGAGAGCGGTCAGTGGCTGAGCTCAGAAGAAGTGGCTGAAACAAACGCGGGCAAACAGGTCTCGATAAGCTGGGAATCTGGGTCAGTATGGACAGGTTGGCTGGCGGGCCTGTTTCCATGCTGGGTGACTTTGTGACACTGACCCCAGCAGAGGCAGGTCACTCACTGATCCCAGATGTTGGGGGAGACACCACTGTCCAGTCCATAGTAGCCTATCCAGCCCCTCTCTTTCCACCCTTACCTGGAGGGTATTGAAGGGGGAAGCACAGCCCAGTGACTGAGGGATCGCTGCCCTGACTGTTCCACACCTCTCACCCCCCCACACACACCTCCTGACACACTACCCCTCCCCATTCCCTCACCCTTTATCCATCAGGCTCTGTGCCCTTCCCACCCCTCAACCTCCCATCCTCCCTGCACTCAGCCCCCTCGTCTACCCTCACAACCCATCATCCAGCCTCCAAACCCTGCCCCTTCCGCCCCCCCCCAACCACTGTACCTCCTCAGACTCTGCTGAGCGGCGGGTGGTCCACACAAACTCCATGACGGCCACGAAGACGGCGATAATCAGACCGCAGATCAGCACCACGAAGATGCCACCGATGTTCTCCATTCCCAGACCTGGACGGGGGGGAAGAGAAGAGCAGTGTCAGAGCGGGTAGGGACAACAGACCAAGGAAGAGGGACAGGAACTGGGGGAGAAGGGCAGGGGGAGAGTCAGGGAAACACTGCTGAGGGAAGGTAGGAGTAACTGGGGAAAGAGAGGTGGGGGGGAGACTGGGAGGAGAGGGGAAGAGAGGGAGAGAGAGATGAAAGTGGGAGAGAGTGTGGGGAAGGACTGGGGGAGACTAGAAGGAGAGGAGGAGAGAGAGTGCAAAGACAGACAGTATGCAGGGGAGATTGTGGGGAAGAGTCAGTGGGGGGGAAGTGGGAGGAGAAGGGGAGAGTGAGGGTGGAGAGATTGCGGGGCAGAGACAGAGGGGGAGAGTGTGAACGAGAGAGTGAGTGAGTCTTGAGGGGGAGAGGGAAGGAGACCAGGGAGAGATGGGGAGAGACTAAAAGGGAGAGAAACTGTAAGGAGGACCAGAGAATCAGGGAGAGGGGAAGAGATGGAGACTGGGGGCAGAAGGGACAGAGAGACAGAAGGAGAGAAACTGGGGAAGACAATGAGAGAGAGATGGGGAGATGGAGAAAGAGGGGATGAAAATCAAGGGGGGAGAAACTGGGGGAGGAGACAGGTGTGGATGGTTTGCAGTGGGATTGAGAGACTGATAGAGACCTCGAGGGGAGGGAACGATGTCACTGGGGGAATGGGGTAGAGCTTGGGATGGGGAAGAGGGAAGGAGAGGCCTTGTGGGAGATGGGGTAAGAGTAGTCTGCAGGGAGAAAGGGTAAGATGGATGGTCAGGATCGGGAGTTGTGGGTAGACGTTCGGAAGGGGTGAGAGGGGTTGGATCTAGGATGAGGGTGGGGATGAGGTCCTGATCTGGGTGGCGGATGGGAGATGAAGTTCTGATCTGGGTGGGGGACGAGGTTCTGATCTGGGTGAGGGACGAGGTTCTGATCTGGGTGGGGGATGGGAGATGAGGTTCTGATCCGGGTGGGGGACGATGTTCTGATCTGGATGGGGGACGAGATTCTGATCTGGGCGGTGTGACGAGGTTCTGATCTGGGTGGGGGATGAGGTTCTGATCTGGGCGGTGTGACGAGGTTCTGATCTGGGTGGGGGACGATGTTCTGATCTGGGTGGGGAACGAGATTCTGATCTGGGTGCGGGATGAGGTCCTGATCTGGGTGCGGGATGAGGTTCTGATCTGGGTGAGGGACGAGGTTCTGATCTGGGTGAGGGACGAGGTCCTGATCTGGGTGGGGGACGAGGTCCTGATCTGGGTGCGGGACGAGGTTCTGATCTGGGTGAGGGACGAGGTTCTGATCCAGGTGGAAGACGAGGTTCTGATCCGGGTGGAGGAAGAGGTTCTGATCCAGGTGGTGTGATGAAGTTCTGATCCGGGTGGGAGATGAGGTCCTGATCTGGGTGGGGGAGGAGGTTCTGATCCAGGTGGTGTGATGAAGTTCTGATCCGGGTGGGAGATGAGGTTCTGATCCGAGTGGGGGACGAGGTCCTGATCCGGGTAGGGGACGAGGTCCTGATCCGGCTGGGGGACAGGGTTCTGATCTGAGTGGTGTGATGAAGTTCTGAACCGGGTGGTGTGATGTGGTTCTGATCTGGGTGGGGGACGAGGTTCTGATCTGGGTGGGGGACGAGGTCCTGATCCGGGTGGGGGACGAGGTTCTGATCCGGGTGGGGGATGAGGTTCTGATCCGGGTGGTGTGATGAAGTTCTGATCCCGGTGGTGTGATGAAGTTCTGATCCCGGTGGGGGACGAGGTCCTGATCCGGGTGGGGGACGAGGTTCTGATCCGGGTGGAGGATGAGGTTCTGATCTGGGTGGGGGATGAGGTTCTGATCCTGGTCGGGGAACGAGGTTCTGATCCGAATGGTGTGATGTTCTGATCCGGGTGGTGTGATGAAATTCTGATCCGGGTGGGGGATGAAGTTCCGATCTGGGTGGGGGACGAGGTTCTGATCCGAGTGGGAGATGAAGTTCTGATCCGGGTGGGTGACGAGGTTCTGATCTGGATGGAGGACGAGGTCCTGATCCGGGTGGGTGACGAGGTTCTGATCTGGGTGAGGGATGAGGTCCTGATCTAGGTGGGGGACGAGGTTCTGATCTCGAGGGACGAGGTTCTGATCTCGGTGGGGGACAAGGTCCTGATCACGGTGGGGGACGAGGTCCTGATCCGGGTGGGGGATAAGGTCCTGATCCGCGTGGTGTGATGAAATTCTGATCCGCGTGGGGGATGAGGTCCTGATCTGGGTGGGGGACGAGGTTCTGATCCGGGTGAGAGACGAGGTTCTGATCTGGATGAGGGACGAGGTCCTGATCCGGGTGGGGGATGAGGTTCTGATCCGGTTGGGGGTCGAGGTCCTGATCCGGGTGGTGTGATGAAATTCTGATCTAGGTGGGGGATGAGGTCCTGATCCGGGTGGGGGACGAGGTTCTGATCTGGGTGAGGGACGAGGTCCTGATCTGGGTGGGGGATGAGGTTCTGATCCGGGTGGGGGACAAGGTCCTGATCCGGGTGGGGGATGAAGTCCTGATCCGGCAGGGGGACGAGGTTCTGATCTTGGTGGGGGATGGTGTCCTGATCCGGGTGGGGGACAAGGTTCTGAACTGGGTGGTGTGATGAGGTCCTGATCTGGGTGGGGGATGAGGTTCTGATCCGGGTGGGGGATGAGGTTCTGATCCGGGTGGGGGATGAGGTTCTGATCTGGGTGGGGGATGAGATTCTGGTCCGGGTTGGGGAACGAGGTTCTGATCCGGATGGTGTGATGTTCTGATCCAGGTGCTGTGATGAAATTCTGATCCGGGTGGGGGATGAGGTTCCGATCTGCGTGGGGGACGAGGTTCTGATCCGGGTGGGAGATGAGGTTCTGATCCGGGTGGTATGATGAGGTCCTGATCCGGTTGGGGGATGAGGTTCTGATCCGGGTGGGGGACGAGGTTCTGATCCGGGTGGGGGATGAGGTTCTGATCCGGGTGGGGGAAAGGTTCGGATCTGGGTGAGGGACGAGGTTCGGATCCGGGTGGGAGATGAGGTTCTGATCCGGGTGGGAGATGAGGTCCTGATCTGGGTGGGGGACGAGGTCCTGATCCGGGTGGGTGACGAGGTCCTGATCCGGGTGAGGGACGAGGTCCTGATCCGGGTGGGGAACGAGGTCCAGATCCGGGTGGGGGACGAGGTCCTGATCCAGGTGGGGGACAAGGTCCTGATCTGAGTGGGGGACGAGGTCCTGATCCGGGTGGTGTGATGAAGTTCTGATCTGGGTGGGGGATGAGGTCCTGATCCGGGTGGGGGACGAGGTTCTGATCCGGGTGAGGGACGAGGTCCTGATCTGGGTGGGGGACGAGGTTCTGATCCGGGTGAGGGACGAGGTCCTGATCCGGGTGGGAGATGAGGTTCTGATCCGGGTGGGGGACGAGGTTCTGATCCGGGTGGTGTGATGAAGTTCTGATCTGGGTGGGGGATGAGGTCCTGATCCGGGTGGGGGACAAGGTTCTGATCCGGGTGGTGTGGTGAGGTCCTGATCTGGGTGGGGGATGAGGTTCTGATCCGGGTGGGGGATGAGGTCCTGATCTGGGTGGGGGATGAGGTCCTGATCTGGGTGGGGGACGAAGTTCTGATCCTGGTGAGGGACGAGGTCCTGATCTGGGTGGGGGATGAGGTTTTGATCCGGGTGGGGGACGAGGTCCTGATCCGGGTGGTGTGATGAAATTCTGATCCGGGTGGGGGATGAGGTTCTGATCTGGGTGGGGAATGAGGTCCTGATCCGGGTGGGGGACGAGGTTCTGATCTGGGTGGAGGATGGTGTCCTGATCCGAGTGGGGGACAAGGTTCTGATCCGGGTGGTGTGATGAGGTCCTGATCTGGGTGGGGGATGAGGTTCTGATCCGGGTCGGGGAACGAGGTTCTGATCCGGATGGTGTGACGTTCTGAGCCGGGTGGTGTGATAAAATTCTGATCCGGGTGGGAGATGAGGTTCTGATCCGGGTGGTGTGATGAGGTCCTGATCCGGGTGGGGGATGAGGTTCTGATCCGGGTGGGGGATGAGGTTCTGATCCGGGTGGGGGATGAGGTTCTGATCCGGGTGGGGGACGAGGTCCTGATCCGGGTGAGGGACGAGGTCCTGATCTGGGTGTGGGACGAGGTCCTGATCTAGATGGGGGACGAGGTCCTGATCCAGGTGGGGGACGATGTTCTGATCTGGGTGGGGGACAAGGTCCTGATCCGGGTGGGGGACAAGGTTCTCATCCGGGTGGTGTGATAAAGTTCTGATCTGGGTGGGGGATGAGGTTCTGATCCGGGTGAGGGACGAGGTTCTGATCCGGGTGGGGGACGAGGTCCTGATCTGGGTGGGGAACGAGATCCTGATCCGGGTGGGTGACGAGGTTCTGATCTGGGTGAGGGACGAGGTCCTGATCTGGGTGTGGGACGAGGTCCTGATCTAGGTGGGGGACAAGGTCCTGATCCAGGTGGGGGACGAGGTTGTCATCCGGGTGGTGTGATAAAGTTCTGATCTGGGTGGGGGATGAGGTTCTGATCCGGGTGGGGGACGAGGTTCTGATCCGGGTGGGGGACGATGTCCTGATCCCGGTCGGGGAATGTTCTGATCCAGATGGTGTGATGTTCTGATCTGGGTGGTGTGATGAAATTCTGATCCGGGTGGTGTGATGAAATTCTGATCCGGGTGGGGGATGAGGTTCCGATCTGGGTGGGGGACGAGGTCCTGATCCGGGTGAAGTGGAAACAAGGCTCTGGTCTGGGGACTGGACAGACGCCAGGGATCTCACCTTTGGCCCGGTGGTCCTCCTCCTTGGGACACTTGCCCCCCTCCCACCACTTCCTCTTCAGAATCTCCAGCCGGTTATTCTCCTGCAGCTGGAGAATGGCCAGGGTGATCTCATCCCTGAACGGCGACCCTAGTGAAGACAAGGGTAAAGGGTCACACCGTGCTGACTCCAACACCCCCACACATACCACATGCCACCCTTCACACCACCCCAACATGATTTCAAATCATTGCTTCCCCCACCCCCTCCAGCTCCTCTACCTCCCCTTCCTCACACCCTGCCATTTTCACCTGCAAGTCCCAAACCTCTGCCTCTTCCACTCCTCTACTTTCCCCACGCCCATCCCCACTTACACCACCTCTTTCGTCTTCCCCACCTCCACTCCTAACCCCCCCTACCTCCCAGCCCCCACCCATACCCCCCCAAGCTACACTCACCCAGTGGCATGCCGATGCCATAGCCCTTGGTGTCGAGCAGTCCCCCAATCTGGGTTAGGTTACAGTTACGTTTCCGGTGGTACTCATTCATGGTGGACTCGAGAAGGAAAGCGTACTTGGAGTTGAGGACGCGCGCGATGCCCTCCTCAGTGGTCTTCACAAAGACACTGGGCTGCTTCGAGTGCATGTAGTTCCACATCCGCTGGTACGTCTGGTACCGAGAGTTCTGGCCAGGGTGATAACACAGGAAAACCAGTCAATACCTCCACAGGGGAAGCCCTGCTCACAGAGTTTGCAGAACTTTCCAAACTTAAGGACACCCCAAATCCCAAATCCCAGGATCCCACCGAACCCAAACAATAGATGAGATTGCTAGGACTTTCACTAAAATCTCTGTTTCCTCTTCAGCCACATGTGAGGTCCCAGAAGACAAGACAATAACCAAAATTGTTCTTTTGTCTTAAGGTCAGTAGGGACAAATCAGGGAATTACAACCGGGTGAGTCTTGCATCAGTGGAATTCCCCTCTGTAGACTCTATCTACACTTGTCACTGCCTCGGTAAAGTAGCCAACAGACTCAAGACCTCACTCACCCCGGGCAGTCTCTCGATTCCCCCCTCCCATCATGCACAAAATAGAAAAGCCTGAAAACACGTACCAGCAAGCTCAAGGACAGCTTCTACCCCACTGGTATCAGACTATTGAATGGTCCCCTAGTATGATAAAGTGACCTGTTGACCCACAATCTACCTCCTTGTAATCTTTCATATTATTGTTTACCTGCTCTTTTTCTGTAATTGCAACACTTTTTATTCTGCATTCAGCTATTCTAGCTCAATGCACAGTAGTGTGAATTGATCTGTATGAACAGTACGCAAGACAAGTTTTTCACCATACTTCACTGAAAATAATCTTACAATAATAAACCAATTCCAATTCCAATTCCAATTCCAATACTAATCTCCACTGCCAGCACGTATCACCAGGCTGGGACAGCTTCTACACCACCATTAAAGGCTATTGAATGGCTCCCCAGTAGGATAAGATGGACTCTTGATCTCACAATCTATTTTATTATGATTTTGCACCTTTTTGTCTGTCTGCACAAACTCTGTAGCTGTAACACTCTCTTCTGCATTGTTATTGTTTTACCTTGTTCAACCTCAATGCACTGTGAAATGCAACAGTATGCAAGACAAGCTTTTCTCTGTATCTTGGCACATGTCACAATAATAAAGCAATTCCTTACTGATCCCAGTTACCAGTTCTTGATCCTTAGCCTTAAGAACACTGAACACAGAACAGTATAGCACAGCAACGAGCCCTTTGGCCTCTGACCCCATGATACCAATTTAAACTAATCCTTTCTGTGTACACAGGTTCTATATCCCTCCATTCCTTGCCTGTTTACTCGCTTGTCTAAATGTCTCTTAAACATTAAAGTTGTATCTGCTTCTACCACAACCCGTGGCACCTACCACTCTCCCTTGCCATGTAATTCTTGTTTTGACTTTACACTTCCCACCTTAAACCTATACCCTCTAGTACTTGACATTTTCACCCTGGTCTGGACTTCCAGCATCTCCAGAATCTCTTGTGTTGATGGATTCTGCCAGTCCTAAACCTCTCATACTTTTAGAAACTTCTCAGTCAGGTCTCCGCTCAGCCTCTGACGCTCCGGTGCCTTCTCTGCCCTGGTGATCCCAGCGCTGGTCCAGATGCTTCTCCAGTGTTGTCAGAGTCCACCACCTGCTCAGTTGATGTATTCCAGGTTCCAGCCACCCTCTGGTAGAGAAACTTTCCTCCAGACCCTCAGATTCCTGGTGAACCTCTTACTACTAAAGCTATGCTCTCTATTTCTGTGAATTTATTCCAGATTTCCAGCTCTGAAATTTTGGCTTCCTGTCTCCTCTGTCCTCTACTTACACCTCCTGTGATTAATAACCGGCACTCCCCACCTTTCTCAGCCAGCATCATCGCCACTGAGAGCCATATAGGAGGGAAACAGGCCCTTCGGCCCAACTGATCCATGCTGACTAACATCGCCATCTAAGCTAGTCCCTTCTGCCCATGTTTGGTCCATATTCAAGTAGCTTTTAAATGTTAATTTAAAGACAGCTCAATCCATATACCCACCACTCTTTGGGTGAAAACATTCTCCTATTAAATTTAAAATATATTTGAAGGGCAACCTTTTCATGCAGAAGGTGGTGGCTATATGGAGTGAGCTGCCAGAGGATGTAGAAGACGCAGGTACCACAGTATTATTTAAGAAACACTTGTAAAGGTACATAGATGGGAGGGACTTGGTGGGATATGGGCCACACATTGAAAACTGGGACTAGCTGGGTGGGAGTGATTTAAACTGATATGGCAGACAATGGGAACCAGAATGACAGAGCTGAGGATCAGCCAGCAGGTTTACAAGTAGATGATCTAATATGTAACATGAAGGTCAAGCCAATGATTAGGTACAACTGCAGACTGAGCAAAGAGTTAAGTTGTACCACAGGGGCAAAATTCATAAGGGCAAAGAATGCAGGCTTGAAGGTGCTGTATTTTAATGCACATAGCTTTCGGAGTAAGGTGGACGAGCTCGTGGCGCAATTAGAGATTGATCGGTATGATGTTGTGGGTATCACTGAGTCATGGCTGAAAGAAGGCCATAGTTGTGAGCTTAACATCAAAGGATATACCTTGCATCGAAAGGACAGGCACGAAGGCATAGGCAGTGGTGTGGCTCTATTGGTAAGAGATGGAATTACATCTCTAGAAAGAGGTGAAATAGGGTGAATGTCAAATCTTTGTGGGTGGAGTTAAGAAACTGCAAGGGTAAAAAAGCCATTTTAGGAATTATATATAGGCCTCCAAATAGTAGCCAAGATGTGGGGTTGAGATTGCAAAGGGAACTGGAAAGGGCACATAATAAGGGTAATGTCCCAATTGTAATGGGGGACTTCAATATGCAAGGGGACTGGGAACACCAGGTTGGTGTCAGATTGCAAAAGAGGGAATCTGTTGAATGCCTACAAGATGGCTTTTTAGAGCAGTTTGTGCTCGAGCCTACTTGGTGAAAGACTGTCTTAGATTGAGTGTTGTATAATAACCCTGATCTTATTAGGGAGATTAAAGTAAGGAAACCCTTAGGAGGCAGTAATCATAATATGCTTGTATTCATACTGCAATTTGCAAGGGAGAAGCATAAGTCACATGTATCAGTAGCGCAGTGGAAGAAATGGAACTACAGAGGCATGAGAGAGGAGCTTGCCCAGGTGGATTGGAGGAGGATACTGGTAGGATGATGACAGAACAAAAGTGACTGAGGTTCCTGTAAATAGTTCACAAGGCGCAGGATAAATATGTCTCACAGAATAAGAAGTTCTCGAATGGCAGGGCTAGGCAACCGTGGCTGACAAGGGAAGTTAAGCACTGCATAAAAGCCAAGGCAATGGTATATAAAGTAGCAAATGTCAGTGGGAGGTTGGATTATTGGGAAGCTTTTAAAATCCAGCAAAAGGCAACTAAAAAAACTGTAAGAAGGGAGAAGATGAAATATGAGGGCAAACTAGCTGATAATATAAAGCAGGATTTTTTAGTTATATAAAGAATAAAAGGGAGGTGAGAGTTGATATTGGACCACTGGAAAATGATGCTAGTGAGGTAGTAGTGGGGGACAAAGAAATGGCAGATGAACTTAATAATACTTTGCTTCAGTCTTTACGATGGAAGACACTAGCTGTATGCCAGAGATCCGTGAGTACCAGGGAACAGGAGTGTGCCATTGCTATTACAAAGGAAAAAGTGTTAGGCAAACTGAAAGGTCTTAAGGTGGATAAATCACCTGGGCCAGATGGACTACATTCAGAGTCCTGAAAGAGGTTTCCGAAGAGATAATGGATGCATTGGTCATGATCTTTCAAGAATCACTTGATTCTGGCATGGTCCCAAAGGACCGGGAAATTACAAATGTCACTCCACTCTTTAAGAAGAGAGGAAATTATAGGCCAGTTAGCCTAACCTCAGTGGTTGGGAAACTGTTGGGAGTCCATTATTAAGGACAAGGTTTCGGGATACTTGGAGACTAATGATAAAATAAGTCAAGGTCTGCATGGTTTCTGTAAAGGGAAATCTTGCCTGACAAAACTGCTAGAATTTTTTGAGGAAGTAACAAGCAGGGTGGACAAAGGAGAGGCAGAGGATGTCATTTACTTAGATTTTCAGAAGGCATTTGAAAAGATGTCTCACATGAGGCTGCTTAACAAGATAAAATCCTCTGGTGTTACAGGAAATATACTGGCATGGATAGAGGAATGGCTGACAAGCAGGAGGCAGTGAGTGGGAATAACGGGGGCCTTTTCTGGTTAGTTACCCAGTAACTAGTGGTGTTCCTCAGGGGTCAGTATTGGGACTGCTATTTTTCAGATTGTTTGTCAATGATTTAGGTAGTGGAATTGATGGCTTTGTGGCAAAGTTTGCAGATGATATGGAGGGATGGATAGTGCTGAGGAAGCAATGTGATTGCAGCAGGACTGACAAGTTGGAAGAACAGGCAAAAAAGTGGCAGGTGGAATACAGTGTTGGAAAATATATGATTATGCATTTTGGTAAAAGGAACAATAGTGCAGAATTCTAATTCTAAATGGGGAGAAAATTCAAACATCAGAGATGCAAAGGTACTGAGGAGTTCCAGAAGGTTAATTCACAGGTTGAGTCTGTGATAAAGAAGACAAATGTGATGTTCCCACTTATTTCAAGAGGAATAGAATATAAAAACAAGGAAATAATGCTGAAGCTTTGTAGGACACTAGTCAGGTCGCAATTAGCATTGACAACAGTTTTGGGCCCCTTACCTCAGAAAGGTTGTATTGTCATTGGAGAGAGTACAGAGGAGGTTCATGAGGATTATTCCCCAGGAATGAAGGTTTAACATATGAGGAATGTTGGCAGCTTTGGGCCTGTACTAACTGGAATTTAGAAGAATGTGTGGGGATTTAGATGTGAGGGCATTTAGAGATGGAAATAGGGAGGAGCTGAGGGCAATACAGAGTGACCTGAAAGCCAGGATCAGGGAGGCTAAAGACAGGTACAGGAGGAAGCTTGAGTGGAAACTCCAGCAGAACATCATGAAAGAGGTCTGGAGGGGGATGAGGACCATCACTGGGTTTCGGCAAACCAGCAACAGAGGAGCTGAAGGCAGTGTGGACAGGGTCAACGAACTTAACCTGTTCTTTAACAGATTTGACATTGTGACCCCTGCCCATCCCCCGCATGAGCCATCTGTTGTCGGCCCCCAACCAACTTATATTCCTCTCTCCCCTCCTACCCCTCCTCACAGTCCCCCACCCTGCTCTAATGACTATACCCCTTCCCCACATGAAAACACCACGGTGGGCTTCATGGCTGAACAGGTGAGAAGACAGCTGAAACGTCTCAACCCAAGCAAGGCTGCAGGACCGGATGGTGTCAGTACCAGGGTGCTCAAAGCCTGTGCCCCTCAGCTACGTGGAGTACTTCGCCATGTATTCAACATGAGCCTGAGGCTCCGGAGGGTTCCTGTACTGTGGAAGACGTCCTGTCTCGTCCCTGTGCCGAAGACTCCGCGCCCCAGCGGCCTCAATGACTACAGACCGGTGGCATTGACCTCCGACATCATGAAGACCCTGGAGAGACTTGTTCTGGAGCTGCTCCAGCCTATGGTCAGGCCACATTTAGATCCCCTCCAGTTCACCTACCAGCCCCGACTAGGAGTTGAGGATGCCATCATCTACCTGCTGAACCGTGTCTACGCCCACCTGGACAAGCCAGCGAGCACTGTGAGGGTCATGTTTTTTGACTTCTCCAGTGCGTTCAACACCATCTGCCCTGCTCTGCTGGGGGAGAAGCTGACAGCGATGCAGGTGGATGCTTCCCTGGTGTCATGGATTCTTGATTACCTGACTGGCAGACCACAGTACGTGTGCTTGCAACACTGTGTGTCCGACAGAGTGATCAGCAGCACTGGGGCTCCACAGGGGACTGTCTTGTCTTCCTTTCTCTTCACCATTTACACCTCGGACTTCAACTACTGCACACAGTCTTGTCATCTTCAGAAGTTTTCGGATGACTCTGCCATAGTTGGATGCATCAGCAAGGGAGATGAGGTTGAGTACAGGGCTACGGTAGGAAACATTGTCACATGGCGTGAGCAGAATTATCTGCAGCTTAATGTGAAAAAGACTAAGGAGCTGGTGGTAGTCCTGTTTCCATCCAGTGGGTCAGTGTGGACATGGTGGAGGATTACAAATACCTGGGGATACGAATTAACAATAAACTGGACTGGTCTAAGAACACTGAGGCTGTCTACAAGAAGGGTCAGAGCCGTCTCTATTTCCTGAGGAGACTGAGGTCCTTTAACATCTGCCGGACGATGCTGAGGATTCGTAAGGCCAGTGATGTTGTAGGGATGGAACTGGACTCTCTCACGGTGGTGTCTGAAAAGAGGATGCTGTCCAAGTTGCACGCCATCTTGGACAATGTCTCCCATCCACTACATAATGTACTGGGTGGGCACAGGAGTACATTCAGCCAGAGACTCATTCCTCTGAGATGCAGCACAGAGCGTCATAGGAAGTCATTCCTGCCTGTGGCCATCAAACTTTACAACTCCTCCCTTGGAGGGTCAGACACCCTGAGTCAATAGGCTGGTCCTGGACTTATTTCATAATTTACTGGCATAATTTACATATTACTATTTAACTATTTATGGTTCTATTACTATTTATTATTTATGGTGCAACTGTAACAAAAACCAATTTCCCCCGGGATCAATAAAGTATGACTATGACTATGATCTCATTAAAACCTACTGAATGTTGAAAGGACTAGATAGAGTGGATGTGGAGTGTACCCAGGATAGAGGGCACAGCCTCAAAATGAAGGGGCGACCTTTTAGAACAGAGGTAAGGAGGAATTTTTTTAGCCAAAGAGTGGTGAATCTGTGGAATGCTCTGCTGCAGACTGTGGTGGAGGCCAAGTCCGTGGGTATATTCAAAGCGGAAGTTGATAAGATTCCTGATTGATCGAGGCATCATGGGATATGGTAGGAGGGCAGGTGTATGGGGTTGAATGGGATCCGGGATCAGCCATGATGAAATGGCAGAGCAGACTCAATGGGCTGAATGGCCTAATTCTGCTCCTATGTCTTATGGTCTTATGAACAATGTGGTCAGCACAGACTGGTTGGGCTGAAAGGCCTGTATCCACAATGTATTGCTCTTTGACTCTAAATTTTTGCCCTCTCACCATAAACTTACGCTCTCTAATTCTCTGTAACTGCTTTTTCCTTATACTGCCTCGATGTACTGTTGCGTTGAACTGATCTGTGTGGTTGGCAGGCAAAACAAAGGTTTTTTCACTGTACCCCAGTACATGTGACTATAACAAACCAATTTGATTCCTCAGCACTAGGTAAAAGACTGGGACCATTCACCTTATCCATACTCCTCGTGATTTTATATGCCTCTACAAGGTCATCCCTCAGTCTCTTATGAGCCAAGGAATAAAGACTTAGCTGTATCTAACTCTCCTGATAACTCAGGTCCTCAAGTCCTGGCAACATCTTCATAATTCTTTTCTACTCTCTCTCCCATTTAACTATGTCTTTCCTATAACAGGGTGACTCCAACTGCAACTGCATCATGACGTCTCGACTCCTGTACTCGGTGCCCTGACTGATGAAGGCCAGCGTGACCAATGCCTTCTTCGCCACCCTATCTATCAATTGTCTCATTTCCTTTTCCCTGTCTCCTTCCTATCTCAGAATTCCCTGCATCCTTTCCATCTCCCTCCTGTACAAAGCCTACTTGGTCTCCAAACATTCTTGGTTCCAATATTCTCTGTGTCCTCTTCAGTCCCCTTACACACAAAACCCGTTTGATTTCAGAGCCTTCCCGGTTCTGATGAGGGGGCTTTGATTGGAAACTCTGACTTTGTTTCTCTCTCTGCAGAGGCTGCCTGACCTGGCAACACACACAAAATGCTGGAGGAACTCAGCAGGGCAGGTAGCATCTATGGTGGGAAATAAACAGTTGACATTTTGATCTGAGAACATTCATCAACGTGCACTGCTATTTCCCTCTATAGACGTCGCTTAACATAATGAATTCCTCCAACATTCTGTGTGATCTCCAGCACCTGCACAATCTCTTGTGTCTATGGTTTACCTGACCTGCTGAGTGTTTCCCTGAAGTTACTCTCTGTAGAGCCATTATATGGGGTGTCCTGGAGTCCTCCCCTATTGCCTGATCTGTGGACAACATTGGGCAGAGGCAAGGGGTATCTAGGTACCTGGAAAAATGTCATGGTGGAGCCTCCCTGGATGGTCCCATATTCGATGTTGGTCTGGTCAGCGAGGTCGTCAGCAGACTCAATCGGGACCTCCATCCTCTGCACGGTCAGGAACGCAGCCAGGTTGGCAGTGTATGAGGAGATGATGATCAGGGTGAAGGCCCACCTGATGCAGACACAGAGACCTTCAGTGAGAGAACGACTTAGGGCATGGACTAGGGCACCGTATGAGGCAACATTACCACAAAACACCATGTCCCGGGATTAAACAGACATCTCTGTAATCTAAATGGACCACATTTCCCTGATCTAAAAGAATTCCCGTGCATCAAATACCCCTGACTGCAGAGTTCCAGTGAACTAGATCTCTCTGATTAAAGGGATCCAGTGAATCAGGTCTTGATTCAAGGGTTCCATTGGAATTGATTGAGTCAAGGGCTTCAGTGGTGTAGATTTCCCTGATTCAAGGGATCATGGGTCAGATCATGTGGATTTAATGGTATCCAGCAAACTGGTTTTCCTCATTCAAGGGATACCAGTGAACTGAATCTCCCTGGTACAAAGGATCAAGGTGGATCGGATCTCGGTGTTTCACTGGACAAGATCATCACAATTAAAACAGCTCAGGGTGCTAAATCCTCTTGATTAGTGTTCCAGTGGACTGGATCACTGTGATCTTAACCCCACAAGTGGATCAGATTACTCTGTTCAAAACAATTGTGTGGATCTGTCAAGGCTCTGCAGGTCAAAGCCAACTGTGTTGATGGAACCACAAAAGGGGTCATTAGTTCAGCTTACAGGGATCAAGTCGATATCCCAGTTTTAGAACCTTATTGGAGCCAGATACCACAGTGGCAGAATCCCACTGGATCCAGTTACCCAGTGCTGGGATCCCACTGGAGCCAGTTACTCAGTGTTAGAAACCCACTGGAGTCAGTTACCCTGGTACTAAAATCACAATGGAGGCTATTATCCAGCCACAAGGCTACAGCAGGGGTACTGAAACCAACCCGGTGGGTGGAGACTCACCAGACTCCGCTAACGCAGCGGGTAGAGAGGGCGCGGGGCATGATCTCTGAACCCTGCTGCATAAAGCCTCCCACTGGAAACCAGAGGCTGTTGCCCAAAGTGTACTGGTTCTCCAGGAAGTCCATCCGCTCCCGTAGGCACGGGTGAGGGTTGTACCACTCGTAGGGGCTCATCCTACACAAGGAGAGAGGGAGAAGGCAAGGTCAGAGTCAGCATAACACTGGCACCTGCGGGTCATTCAGCCCCTTGGGTCTGTGTTCCCCAGCCCCAACCATTACCTCCGAAGATCTTAGCAGGTGGACACTGGATCCAGGATCGGGAGAGACGAGCTCCATATCTGTCTGCCCTGGGGGACACTGGGGAAGGGGAAAAGGAAACCCACCCAGCCCCAGGGATGAAGCACCCCACCATGGGAAGCAGAGTAGGAGGGGGTATTGAGAGCCTGACCCCTCCCTGCCCACCAATCCGGCCAGGACCCTCCCTGCTGAACTATCGTGTGTATGTGTGTGGGTGTGGGGAGGCAAGAGTCAGCTGGAGACAGACAGGACTGTTGTGGTTGGGGGTGGGGAGCCCAGATATGGCCTCTGCAGTGTGGCCTGAGGGAGGTGGGAGGGGTCGAGGAGTCAATTCGGTTCTTTGATGACCAGCCCATGGGTCAGGTATGTGTTTGCATTAGGAAAGAGTGAGGCGGGTCCAGCCCTGGGTCACAACGCTCTGGGAAAGTCCCAGGTGTGGTTGCTAGACGGGGTGAGAAAAGATGGGAAGGGTCCTGCCCAAGTCTTTGTGCTGGACGATAGGGAGGGTGCATCCCTGGTGTGTGCTGCAACAAGGGGTGAGAGTGCAGGGAGTGTCCAGCCCTAGTCTTTGTGCGGGCCAGTGGGAGAGAGGACAGGGAGGATTCAGGCCTGGTTTGTGTGTGGGCCAGTGGCAGAGTGCACGAAGGGTTCAGCCTGGTTTGTGTGCAGGGCAGGGGAAGAGAGGGCAAGGGTTCTCCGGTCTGTGTGCACGGCAGGAGGGAGAGAGAATGGGAAGGGTCCAGCCCAGAACTGCGGAGCTTCAGGGAGGGGCCAAAGTCTGCATGCTTGAAGGGTGGCGGGATTTGTGGAGGGAGGAGGAGGGTGAGACTCACCTGGCAGCCAAGAAGAGCACGCAGCTGACAGCGAGGTAGGCCAGCAGCATGAAGAGCCAGACAGCTGGGGAGAAGGGGTCCAAGAACGAGAAGTAGCCCGGTTTCCGACCCTGTGGGCGGAGGTTATCAGAAAGGAGGGGGATAGGGAAAGGACAAACGGGAGGGGAACAGGAAGGGAATAGAGAGAAGGGGGAGAGTGAGTAAAGGACGAGAGGAAGGGGAGAGGAGAGGGGGAGCAAAGAGAGGAAGGTGGAAGAGGAGGGGGAGGGTGGGGGCATGTGATTGGAACAGGGAGAGATAGGAGAGAAGTGGGGCACAGGGACAAGTTGGGAGAGAGGAGGGAGGTGGAGGGGGAGGATGGAGTGTGGAGTGGAGAGGGTACAGAGAGATTGGGAATAGGTGGGATGCAAAGAGACAGAGGGGAAAGAGTGTTAACAGATAGAGAGGGAGGGGGAGAAAAAAGGATGGAAGGGGAAAGAGTGCAGGAGGGAGAGGAAGCAAGAGAGGGGCAAGAAGGGGGGAGAGATTATTGATACACTGGACGGTTGGTCAGATGAATCTGTTGGTTCAAGTGTGGGGAAATGTTGCTCACCATCACCCCTCCATCATCTCCACAGCCCACACACCACATTGCAGCTCCTACAGGGGGCCACTGTAAAGGTGGTGTCCAGATCCAGTGAGGTCAGTTGGGGGGTGTTTATAAATGCCTGGTGAGATTGCCTGACTGTGTATAAAGTACTTAGGACCTGTGCTTTCATTCCTGGCCATTGTCATCCTGGGGAGCATGTTTAACTGATAATGGGAATAGCAGATAACAAGTCAAATGGTGCTATAAATTGTACTGGTGTGGCTGAGATTACATCAGATTATTGATCATACACCTTCAAGAGTGTTTGAAAACAGGGGAATGTACGGCTAGTGAATAAACAGTCCCAGTCAGCCTTGGCCCAAAACATTGACCCTCCAGAGATGGTGCCTGATGTGCTAATTTCCTCTAGCACTTTGCGTGTTGGCGATATTTATTTTTTGAGATACACTGCAGAACAAGCCCTTCCGGCCCAGCAACCCCTGATTTAACCATGGTGTCATCATGAGACAATTTACAGTGACCAATTAACCTAAGGTTCGTCTTTGGACTGTGAGAAAAATCCAGAGCACCCGGAGGGTTCCCACGCGGTCACAGGGAGAACATACAAACTTCTTACAGACAGCAGCGGGAATTGAACTGGGTCACTGGTACTGTAAAGCGTTGTGCTGACCACTACTCTACTATGCCACCGGAGTGTGTGTGTGTGTACATATTCAGTTGGAAATGGTGTGTGCATAAATGGAGGTGGAGATATTGTCCGGACTGTGTAGAGTGGTGGCATAGCAGCGTAATGGTTAGTACAACACTCTACAGCACCAGCATCCTGGGTTCAATGCCTGTAAGGAGTTGGTCCTTTCTCCCCGTGACCGCATGGGTTTCCTTCGGGTGCTCTGGTTTCCTCCCCCAGTCTAAAGGCGTACCAGTTGGTCAGTTAGGAACATAGGTTAATTGGTCACTGTAAATCGTCCCATGATTAGACTCAGATTAAATCAGGATTGCTGGGCAGTCTGGCTCGAAGGGTTGGAAGGGCCTATTCAGTACTGTACCGCAATAAAAATAAATAAATAAATGGAGATGGCGATATTGTAGGGAGTGTGTGTAAATGGAGATGGAGATATTGTAGGGAGTGTGTGTCAATGGAGATGGAGATATTGTAGGGAGTTGGTGTCAATGGAGATGGAGATATTGTAGGGAGTGTGTGTCAATGGAGATGGAGATATTCTCGGGAGTCTGTGTAAATGGACGTGGAGACATTGTAGGGAGTGTGTGTAAATGGAGTTGTGGATATTGTAGGGAGTGTGTGTAAATGGAGATGGAGCTATTGTAGTGAGTATGTGTCAATGGAGATGGTATTGTAGGGAGTGTGTGTAAATGGAGATGTTGTAGGGAGTGTGTGTAAATGCAGATATTGTAGGAAGTGTGTGTCAATGGAGATGGAGATATTGTAGGGAGTGTGTGTCAATGGAGATGGAGATATTGTAGTGAGTGTGTGCAAATAGTGATACTGTATGGAGTGTGTGTAAATGGAGATATTGTAGTGAGTGTTTGTCAATGGAGATGGAGATATTGTAGGGAGTGTGTGTTAATGGAGATGGAGATATTGTAGGGAGTGTGTGTCAATGGAGATGGAGATATTGTAGGGAGTGTGTGTCAATGGAGATATTGTAGGGAGTGTGTTTAAATGGAGATGGAGATATTGTAGGGAGTGTAAATAGAGATGGAGATATTGTAGGGAGTGTGTGTAAATGGAGATGGAGATATTTTGTAGGGAGTGTGTGTAAATAGAGATGGAGATATTGTAGGGAGTGTGCGTAAATGGATATGGAGATATTGTAGTGAGTGTGTGTCAATGGAGATATTGTAGGGAGTGTGTGTAAATAGAGATGGAGATATTGTAGGGAGTGTGTATAAATAGAGATGAAAAATGTAAGGAATGTGTGTAAATGGGGTTGTGGATATTATGGGGAGTTCGTGTAAATGGAGATGGAGATATTGTAGGGAGTGTGTGTCAATGGAGATGGAGATATTGTAGGGAGTTGGTGTCAATGGAGATGGAGATATTCTAGGGTGTGTGTGTAAATGGACATGGAGACATTGTAGGGAGTGTGTGTAAATGGAGTTGTGGATATTGTAGGGAGTGTGTGTAAATGGAGATGGAGATATTGTAGTGAGTGTGTGTCAATGGAGATGATATTGTAGGGAGTGTGTGTAAATGGAGATGTTGTAGGGAGTGTGTGTAAATGGAGATGGAGATATTGTAGGGAGTGTGTGTCAGTGGAGATGGAGATATTGTAGTGAGTGTGTGCAAATAGAGATACTGTATGGAGTGTGTGTAAATGGAGATATTGTAGTGAGTGTTTGTCAATGGAGATGGAGATATTGTAGGGAGTGTGTGTCAATGGAGATGGAGATATTGTAGGGAGTGTAAATAGAGATGGAGATATTGTAGGGAGTGTGTGTAAATGGAGATGGAGATATTTTGTAGGGAGTGTGTGTAAATGGATATGGAGATATTGTAGGGAGTGTGTGTCAATGGAGATATTGTAGGGAGTGTGTGTAAATAGAGATGTTGTTGGGAGTGTGTGTAAATGGAGATGGAGATATTGTAGTGAGTGTGTGTCAATGGAGATATTGTAGGGAGTGTGTTTAAATGGAGATGGAGATATTGTAGGGAGTGTAAATAGAGATGGAGATATTGTAGGGAGTGTGTGTCAATGGAGATGGAGATATTGTAGTGAGTGTGTTTAAATGGAGATGGAGATATTGTAGGGAGTGTAAATAGAGATGGAGATATTGTAGGGAGTGTGTGTAAATAGAGATGGAGATATTGTAGGGAGTGTGTGTAAATAGATGAAAAATGTAAGGAATGTGTGTAAATGGAGTTGTGGATATTGTGGGGAGTGTGTGTAAATGGAGCTAGTAATGCTGTAGAGAGTGTGTATAAATAGAGATGAAAAATGTAAGGAATGTGTGTAAATGGAGTTGTGGATATTGTGGGGAGTGTGCTAGTAATGCTGTAGGGAGTGTGCATAAGTTATAAGCACATGAATTTCTGCAGATGCTGGAAATCCAGAGCAACACACAAAATAATGGGGGAACTCAGCAGGTCAGGCAGCATCTATGGAGGGGAATGAACAGTTGACATTTCGGGCCGAGGCAGCTTCAGCTGCTGAGTTCTTTCAGCATTTTACATGAGTAAACGATGTTGGAGATTAGGTAGGGTGTATGTGTAAACGGTTTTTGAGATACTGCAGGGAAATAGTGACATAGTAGACTAGAGAATGTGTGTGCATGATACTGCAGTCTCTTGGGAACTGACTGCATACTACAGGGAGTGTATATAATCACAATCAATGACTGCAGGGAGCATGTGTAAATGGCACCACATGCTGTAGGAAGTGTGTGTAAATGACTTTGCAGTCTCCAGGGAGCATGTGTAAATGGTACTGCATTCGCTAGGGAATGCGTGTAAATGATACTGCAGACTGCAAGTAGCACCTGTAAATGGCACCTCAGACTGAAGGGAGCATGTGGAAGTGAAGTTACTGACTGTAGGGAGTGTGTATAAATTACACTGCTGGCTGTAAAGAGTGTGTATAAATTACATTGCTGGCTGTAGGGAGTGTGTATAAATTACACTGCTGGCTATAGGGAGCAGAAGGCAGGAAGCATGTGTGAGCAACACTGTCGACTGCAGAGAGTTTGTGTAAATGGTGATGAGTAGGACAGAATTGCCGTGACTCCAACACTGGTCCAACCATTCTCACCATATGCATTCTGTACAGGATGCTGATCCCCAGCGTCATGAAGGGCTTAGAGAAGTCGATCACCTTCTCCCTCTCGGCTGTGATGGTGAAGGCAGCGACGGCAAGATCAGCTTTCTACAGAGAGATAAACAGACATCAGATGGGCAGCTTGCAGGCAAACATGATCAGGGCTAAGGGGTCCAGTGGCGGACCAAAGGGTCAAAAGGGGAAGAGAAACCGCGGCGTACACTGCAGACAGAGAGAGGGAGTGTTTCAGGCAGTGGATGGGGAGCCAATTGAGCCTCTCAGTCCTGTATGGTGTTCAGCTTCTCAGGAGTTGTTGGTGTCACAGTCAACCAGGACTGCCCCACCATACTCCTGAGATGTGCTCCATAAATGGGGGAGAAGTCCTGGGGTGTCAGGTGAGTCACTCTTTGCAGGATCACCAGACTCTAACATGCTGCTGTGGCCGCAGGATTTATGTGGCTGGTGCGGTCGAGTCGTTGGTCTATGATGACCACCCCGCCTCGGATGTTGATGGTGAGGGATTCAGCAATGGGAATTTGATTTAAAGTCAAATGTTAAAGATGATTGTTGTCCTCCCTTTGTCATATGAATGTTCCTTGCCATTTCTTGGTCCATGCCCAAGTGTTGTCTGGGTCTTCCTCTGTGCAGACATGGACTGCTTTGTTCATGGAAGATTTTTGAGTGGCTGATAGGAGACAATTAATGTAGGACAAGTGGAACTACGAAGGTGGCATAACTAAGGACCCTCATCATCTGGGACATGCCCTCTTCTCATTACTACCATCAGAGGAGAGGTGCAGAAGCTTGAAGACCCATACTCAATGGTTTAGAAACAAGTTCGCTCCCTCCGCATCAGATTTCAGAACGGCCCACGAAACCACAAACACTCTCTCACTATTTCTCTTTTGCACTATTTATTTATACATTATAACTTACAGCGATTTTTATGTCTCGCACTGTACTGCTGCCACAAAACAACATTCACGTCAGTGATAATATACCTGATTCTGATAATGCTCAGTTGGTTGAGTAGATAGGACAACTGCAGATAGAACTTACCCCTGAAAGAAAAGCACGAGGTTTAACAGGAGTGGGACAAACACCACAAAGGGGGCATTGAGGAAGAGAGGGACATCAGTGCAAATCCGAAGGCTCCTGAGGAATTCAGCACAAGTACAGCACGGGGACAGGCCCTTTGCCCAACTCCCCCATGCTGATCAGCCTACCTGAGCCATTTTCCCATGTGTGGCCCCAATCCCTCAAAACCACTCATATCCCTGTACCTGGCTAAATCTCTCTTAAGTGTACCTGCTTTCACCACTTCCTCAGGCAACTTGTTCTCTGCGCATAAGCTGGTGAAGAATGAACGTGGGATGTTGGCCAAGGGCATAGAGATTGAGCACATGGAGCTCACAATACAACTTCAAAAAACATCGGTTATGGCCACAACCTCAATATGGAGTGCATATCCAATCACCACGCCACAGCGAGTAGGTGGTGGCGCCGGACGGCGTGCTGAAGGGGTTTGCTAGGCTGCTGTCGGGGTCGGATAGTTTTGGTTATGAGGAGAAATTGGAGAGGCTGAGTCTGTTCTACTTGAAGTGGAGGGGACTGAAAGGAAACCTGAAACTGTGAGGAGCATGGACAGAGCAGATGGTAGGAAGTATTTTCCAAGAGCAGAGGTGGGCAAAACAGCAAAGGTTTAGAGAGAAGAAAAAGAAAGAAAGATTAGCTTGTCACATGTATCGAAGTATTGAAGCATTCAGTGGAATGCATCATTTGCATCAATGACCAACACAGTCTGAGGGTGTGCTGGGGGCAGCCTGCAAGTATCACCATACTTTCAGCGCCAACGTAATATGCCCACGGCTAACGCGTGTGTATTTGGAAGATGGGAGGAAACCCATGGGGTCACAGGAATAATATACAAACTCTTTACAGACAGCGGCAGGAATTGAGTCCAGCTCTCTGATACTGTAAAGTGTTATGCTAACATCTTCCTCCCAGATGGGGGTGGCTGGAAACTGGAATACACTGTCTGAGGGTGGTGGTGGAGCAAGTCTCCTATCAGCCAGTCCCATGGCACTGAAAAAGAATCTAGACAAGCATTTGAATCACTGAGGCAGTGAATTTGAGGTGGTGAGGATGAAGACTGTGTGTGTGTGGGGGGATGAATGAGGCTGGGGAGTATGTGGGAGGAGCGATGAAGGTTCCGTTGGTGAGGGTGGGGGTTGAGAGGATGAGATGTGAGGTGTGGGAGGGGTAAGGATGTAGGGTGAGTGGATGAAGATGGGGAGTGAGAGGGAGGAGGTGAGAATGAAGAGTGAGGGTGGGAAGTGAACGTAGGGGTGAGAGTGGAGTGCAGAGAGGGTGGAGAGTGAGGATATGGAGTGAGGGTGGGGAGAATGACCCCTGTGCCTGTGCTCACCCGCTGGATCAGCTCTCCCACCATGCCTGTCCAGGAGCCGTTGGGTTCTGGTGCCCCATACAGACCGTCTTCCACCAACTTGATGCGGAAATTGAACTTGAGGATGTCTCCCAGCTCCTTCAGCATGTCCACGCAGAACCCCTCGTAACGCTCTTCCTCCTGCAGCTCCTGGAAATTCTGCTTCCTCATCACATATGGGTTCTCCTGGGGAGAGACCGGAGTCAGAATGCGCAGGGCTGGGACAGAAACTAACATAGGGCACGCGCCTTGGGTTGTGCACAGCACGCAAACATTGGGTACGCACACATTGCACACACCTTACGACCACATACAATGCAAACACTTTGGGTATGCGCACAGCACACACCTCAGGACCATGTAGAGTGCAGACATCTCGGGTACGCGTACAGCACACGCACCTCAGCCCTGCACACGGCGTGCTCACCGTGTTCACACACACAGGGCATGCATCTCAGGTCCACACACAGCACACACACCTCACGTGTGTTGCCTACACACTTCAGGCCCACATAGAGAGCACAAGCCTCAGATCTGGATAAACAGGCAGGACAGAGAAAGGAGAGTCAGTGGATAATGTTTACTTTGATCTTCAGTGCAGCGCATGAGTCTGCTAAACGAGATAAGAGTCCATGGTATTACAAGAAAGATACTATCCTGGATAGAAGCTTGGCTGACTGGCAGGAAGCAAAGAGAGGGAATAAAGGGAGCCTTTTCTGGTTGACTGCCAGTGACTAGTGGTGTACCACATGGGTCAGTTTTGGGCCCACTTCTTTTCCTATTATATGTCAATGATCTGTGATGGAATTGGTGGTTTTGTGGCCAGTTTGCAGTTGATAGAGTAGGTGGAGGAGCAGGTCATGTTGAGGAAGCAGGGAGCCTGCAAAAGGACACACAGATTAGGAGAACAGGCAACAAAGTGGCAGATGAAATATAGTGTAAGGAAGTGTATGGTCATGCACCTTGGTAGAACGAATAAAGGTGTAGGCTACTATCTAAACAGGGAGAAAATTCAAAACTCGGAAATGCAAAGGGACTAGGGAGTCCTTGAGCAGGATTCCCTAACGATTAACTTACAGGTTGGATCAGTGGTAAGCAAGGCAAATGCGATGTTGTTATTCCTTTCAAGAGGACCAGAAATATAAAAACAGGGATGTCATGCTGAGACTTTATAAGGCAATGATCAGGCCAAACTTCAAGTACTGTGAGTAGTGTGGGCCCCTTATCTAAGAAAGGATGTGTTGCATTGGAGGGGATCCAGAAGAGGTTTACAAGAATGATCCCAGGTATGAAAGGGTTAAGGAGTGTAGGAGGCTCTGGGCCTGTAGTCGCTGGAGTTTAGAAGAATGAGGGAGGATCTCATTGAAACCTACTGAAAATTGAAAGGCCGAGATAGAGCGGATGTGGGGCGGATGTTTCCTGCAGTGAACGAATCTAGGACTTGCGAGCACAGCCTCAGAATAGAAGAACATCCCTTTAGAACAGAGATGAGGAGGAATTTCTTTAGACTGAGGGTGGTGAATCTGCAGAATTCATTGGGTATACTTAAAGCAGTGGTTGATAGGTTCTTGATAAATCAGGATGTCAATGGTTACGGGGAGAAGGCAGGAGAATGGGATTGAGAGGAAAATAAACCAGCCACAATGGAATGGTGGAGCAGACTCAATCAACTGAATAGCCTAATTCTGCTCCCATGTCTATGGTCTGCATTAAGCTTGCATATCTCAGGTCCACATATAATGCACATAGCTCACGTCCATGCACAGCATTGGCACCTCAGGTCCGGATCCACATAGAACGCATATTATCTCAGGTCTGTGCAAAGTACACACACTGTGCTATGTTCACTTACGCAACACATATCCCTCAGGTCTGCATACAGCTCTCATACCTTGGGTCTGCACACAGTGCACACACCTTGAGTCTGCACACAGCACACATCTCAGGTTAGCGCACAGCACACACACCGTGTTCACTTATATAGTGCATGGCTCTTTGGTCTGTAAACAACACAACACACGATATCTACTCAGACTCAGAGTCCCATACCCTGTGTTGGAAGAGAGTGTGAGAGAGAGAGAGAGAGAGCAGGACCAGTCACTGGGACTATTGGGAAAGGGGGTGAGAATGGGTGAGAGCTTTAGGGAAGGGTTGAGGGGTTATGTGGACAGTATTAGAGCGTGTGTGAGAGAAGTGAATGAGGAAGGGCGAAAGGGTATGGTAGAGGGGGCAGGAGGAGGAGGGAAAGGAGGGTCAGTGATGATCAGGCGATGGGTGAGGGAGGGCCAAGTGGAGTAGGAGGGGAAGTTTGTTGATGATACTAAGAAAGGTGGAGGCACAGATAGTGTTGAGGAAGCAATGAGGCTTCAGAAGAAATGAAAGTGTTGACTATTTCCTAAACAGGGATAAAATTCAAAAATCTGAGGTGCAAAAGGGTCTTGGGAGTCCACATGAAGGATAACCTAAAGGTTAACTTGTCAGCTGAGTCGGTGGTGAGGAAGGCAAATGCGATATTAGCATTCATTTCAAGAGGACTGGAATATAAAAGCAACGATGATCAGGCTTTATAAAGCACTGCTGAGGCCTCACTTGGAGTACAGTATTGTAAACAGTTTTAGGCCCCTTATCTAGCAAAGGATGTGCTGACATTGGAGAGGGTTCTGAGGGAGTTCACAAGAATGATTCCGGGAACAATTGTATGAGGAGCGTTTGATGTTCTGGTCCTTTACTTGCTGGAATATTGAAGAATGAGGGGGAAATCTCATTGAAACCTATTGAAGGTCTAGATAGAGTGGATATGGAAAGGATGTTTCCTTACCAGGGGAGTCTAGGGCCAGAGGGCACAGCCTCAGGATAGAAGGATGTTCATTTAGAGGTGAGGAGAAATTTTTTCAGCCAGAAACTGGTTAATCTGTGGAATTCATTGCCACAGTCAGCCATGAGGGCCAGGTCATTGGCTATATTTAACACAGAGGTTGATAGGATCTTGCTTAATCAGGGTTACAGGGAGTCAGCAGGAGAATGGGGTTTTAAGGAA
This sequence comes from Mobula hypostoma, assembly GCF_963921235.1. Taxonomy (NCBI): domain Eukaryota; kingdom Metazoa; phylum Chordata; class Chondrichthyes; order Myliobatiformes; family Myliobatidae; genus Mobula; species Mobula hypostoma. The sequence goes on from NC_086104.1 coordinate 125,941,717, forward strand.
AGTAAGTCCTTAAATGGTGAAATGGTGGAGCAGCTTTGACATGCCGAATAGCCTAATTCTGCTCCTATCTCTTATGGTTTTATGGGATGGGGCTGCAATTAGGTTAGTAGTGGGTAAGGAAGGAATGGGGATTGGGAGGGGTTGGGCTGTGATGGGGTAGTATTGGGTGAAGGAGGGGGATTGGGGTGGTATTGGGTAAGGGAGCAGGATGGGGGAGGGGATAGGGTGATATTGGGTGTGGGTGGTATTGGTTTCAGGAGGGCATGGGGGAAATATTGGGTAAGGGAAAGAATGGGGTATGATGGGGATTGTATTGGGTGGGGGGCAGGGTTGGGGAGTGGGAGGGGTTGGAGATGTGAAGGGTGCTGTAGGGGTGCCCCCACTCCTTACCAGGATGGTGGTGACGATCAGTGTTTTGTTCATGAGGGTCTCAGACATGTTGATGTCTAGGAAGGTGGCATCCATGGTAAGTCCCCGGCTCGAGTGCCAACTGCCAATCTGCAGGAAGAGGACACGCTGTCAGCGAATGCTCCCAAAATTCCCCCTCGGCAGCCCCACCCACCTTCATCTTCATGTGCACTGGGGGGGGGACCTTAGGGAGGTGAAAGAATTAAGATCTTCATGGGAGGGGGAGGTCAGAACTTTACAGGAGAGTTGTGGAGAGTTGGGATCTCTGGGGGAAGGGGAAGAGCTGGTTCCTTCAGGGGAGGTGGAGTCAGGAATGTCAGGAGAGGGATGGGAACCAGAGCCTTCAAGGGATGGGGGAGTGTCGGAATTTCAGAGGAGGGACGAGGGAGTTGCCACCTTCAGGAGAGGAGTGGAAAGTTGGTACCTTCAGGAGAGGATGGAAGAGTGGGTATCTTCAGGGGAGAGAGAGATTTGGTACCTGGGGAAGGGTAGTTGGCAATTTCAATTGCCCTCACTCAGCCAGGCCCAGGATTCTGGACCCAACTCTTTGATCTGGATCTCCTTTCGATCCAGGTGCTTGTTGGCGCTATTTATTTTGTTCCATCTCTCAATGCCCCCGGAAAGATTGGAATGGGCCGCCTCCTTCATCTGCTGCAGGTCATGAGGGGTGAGCTGGGATTTGGTCCCAGTGTCATTAAGGGAACAGTGGCATGCTTGCGAGTCAGGGTGGTGCATTACAGCAGGGGAGCATGCAGTTGCTGGGGTCCCCCTGTGCCTGCTGCCCTTGTCCTGCGTGGAGGAAGAGGTCACAGAGTTGGGAGGAGCTGTGAGTGGGAATGTTTAGAAGGGCTGGGGGAAATGCCAACTGAGCACTGTCTGTGACAGCTCCAAGCTTCTCAAGAGTTGCTGGAGCCACAGTCTCCTGGGCAAATGGGGAGTGTTTCACCACACTGTGACATGTAGATGAGGGAAGGGCCTTGGGGTGTTAGGAGGGGCGTCATTCTCCAGAGGATCCCCAGCCTCTGACCTGCTCCTGGTGTCACAGTGCTCATGTGGCTGCTCTGGCTGAGGTGTCTCCCCTGCCTCCCCTCCCTGAAATGCTGATGGTGGGACACTGGGTGATGGAATGCCACTGATTGGCGAGGAAAGACAGGCAGACCCTCTTGTTCAAGTCAACTGGAAGGCAAATGCGACTTAGGCATAAATTTCGAGAGCACTAGAATACAAAAGCAAGGATGTAATGTTGAGGATTCATAGGGCATAGGTCAGACCACGATAGGGTATTGTGAGAAGATTTGGGCCTCATATCTAAGAAAGATTTTGCTATCATTGAAGAGGGTGCAGAGCAGCCTTGAGGATTGACAGGGTTAATGTATGAGGAGCATTTGATGTCTCTGGTCCTGTACTTGCTGGAGTTCAGAAGAATGAGGGCATCTCATTGAAACCTACCAAATATTGAAAGGCCTAAACAGATATATCCAATAATGGGAGATTCTTAGGCTACAGGCTCAGAATAAAAGGACATCCTTTTAGAACAGAGATGAGGAGGAATTTCTCCAGCCAGAGGGTAGTAAATCTGTGGAATTCATTGCCACAGACGGTCGTGGAGGCCATGTCATTGGGTATATATAAAGTGAAGGTTGATAGGTTCTCGATTAAGAGCGTCAAAGGTTACAGGGAGGCACAAAAATGGATCTGAGGGGAAAAAATAAACCGGCCAAGATTCAACGGCAGAGAAGACTCTGTGGGTCAAATGACCTAATTCTGCTCCTACTGTATGTCTCCTGGCGAATAAGAACGTCACTTGCTTGTCTACACACCCAGTGTCTAACGGCAGGGTGTTCACATTAAACCCTACAAAACAATGCACCCTCTCCTTGGTGGCAGGGAAGCTCCCATACTGTACGGACCGTGATTCCCCCACCACGCACACACACCTGTTTGTGACCATTCTTTCCCTGTTCGAGGATCCTCAATGTGTAGTTCATCCGCTGGCCCTTACTGTTAAACTCCACCCGACCAGTTAGACCGTCGTACTCCACCTGAGCACAGCAGAGCCAGGCACAGGGTGGGGACCCGAGAGGGAGGGAGCATGGGGGGAGGAGGAGGGAGGGGTAGGGAGGGAGGGAGGGGGGGGAAGAGAGAGAGAGAGAGAGAGAGAGAGAGATGCAGGAGAGAGAGATAGAGACAAAAGATGGGAGAGAAGGAAAGAGTGAGATATCCGGATGTGGGGAGAACAGAGTTGTGGGGGGGGAGGAGGAGAAGCATGGGGGAATGAGATGGAAGAAAAAAGGGAAGGAGTGAGAGAGTGGGAAAATGGGGCAGAGAGAGAATAGAGGAGGGACAGGATCACGGGGGAGTGAGAGAGAAGGGAGAGGGGAAGATGGGGAAGAGAGAAAATATGAGGGCGGGAAGAGGAGAGTAGGATGGGGAGAGAAGGGAAAAAAAGCGAGAAATGGAGAGGGAGAAGTGGTTCGATGAAAGCATGGGAAGAGTGGGAGGGAGGGATGAATAGTCAAAGGGACAAGCAGAAAGAGTGGGAGAGACGGGGGGAGGAGGAAGTGAAGAAGAGAGGGAGTGAGAGAGAATGATAAGGAGGAGGTATGGAAGAAGGGTTTGGAGAAGGAGGGAGAAATAAAAAGAGTACAGTGAATACAAAATGAAAATCGAGGTGACTGTACAATGAAGTGTTCCTAAAGGAGGTAATAGCAGGAGCGCAGTTTGTGCTTCGATTAGTGACAGACCTGAACCTTCTCCCAAATCCTTCTCTGACTGTGCCACCACCCAGTGCAACCATCGGACACCAGAATAATTACAGACAGTCTTCCTAAGGGGAACAGCTCGTCAGGGAGATACCTTCCGGGACACCCCCAACAGGGAATATCTCACCAGTGAATAACTCACTGGAGAAATACCATCGGATACCAGAATGATCAGAGGCATTCCTTCTACTGGGGAATTACTCATCAAGGAGCTACACTTTGGGTCATGTTCCTCAGGAATATCTCCCCTGGGAACTCTCCAGGGATATCTCTAGAGAATACCTCTCTGGGGAATACCTCACCAAGGAATATTTTTCCATGATGCTTCTCACCTGGGAATATCTCAGTTGGGCCAAGTTCACATAGACACAGTTCTGCAATAAATAACTCTCTGGGGAATAACTCATTGGGAAATCACTCACTAAGGAATATCTCTCTGGGGAATAATGTATTGGAAAATAACTCTCCAGAACACTGGTCACCTGGGAGTGGTTGGATTTGATCTCAATGAATGTGTCCAGGCCAATAGCAACCGTGGGAGAGTTTTGGGAAGAGTGATCATAACTTGTTTATAGGTAGCTATGAGTGGTCTGTAAATTAAGCCTGGTAGGCCAGTTTCAATATCAGTAAACAAGATCTGGCAGAAATTGACTGGGAGCGGTTACTTGCAGGTGGGTCTATGTCAGATGTGTGGAAGGCATTCAAGGCAGGCATTTCCAGTGAAGGAGAGCAAGTCAAATTAAAAAGCTGCAGAAAACTGCAAACTTAGCCAGCTCCATCATGGGCACTAGTCCCCTCAGCGTTGAGGGCATCCGTCAAAAGGAAATGTCTCAAAAAGGCATTCTGATTCAAATCAAAGGAACTCTGGATGTCAGGACACACCGGGGGTTGATAAAGAAAGTAGAGTTCCAGCCACAGTCTTTACCTCCAGGGTAGGGGAGTAAACTGTATCGGATCCTGAAAGTGGCAACTTCGAACGCAGCTGATAGATCACATGGTGCTCACACATGGGAGACCCTCTCTTTCTGCACGGGCTTTCAAGTGTTCACATTCATGTACCTGCACTGCAAGTTGCCCAGTGTGTACCATTACTAACATGACTCAGTAAAGATCATACTGCTCCAGTGTCATTCTTGTTCTGTGCGTGCATTACAATTGGCCACAAAGATCAAAACAAGATTAGCCTCTCTATTGCAAGCATCTAACCCATCTTGGGCTGCAGCTATGGCAAAACTGAACCCTGGAACCTGGAACCTGGCTGCAATGGAAAAAAATCTTCCTGGGCAACATCGAACTCCTATCAATATTAATACCAGCAGCAAAGCTGGAGGAAGCAGTGAAACTCAAGATGCTCCATATGCACTTGGGAAAACTCGGGTAGAAATACATAGAAACGTAGAAAACCTACAGCACAATACAGGCCCTTTGGCCCACAATGCTGTGCCGAACAGGTACCTACTTAGAAATTACCTAGGGTTACCCATAGCCCTCTATTTTTCTAAGCTTCATGTACCTATCCAGGAGACTCTTAAAAGACCTAATCATATCCGCCTCCACCACCGTCTCCGGCAGCCCATTCCACGCACTCAACACTCTGCGTAAAAAACTTACCCGGCATCTCTTTCTGTGCATACTTCAAAGCACCTTAAAACTGTGCCCTCTCATGTTAGCCATTTCAGCCCTGGGAAAAAGCCTCTGACTATTCACACAATCAATGCCTCTCATCACCTTATACACCTCTATCAGGTCACCTCTCATCCTCTGTTGCTCCAAGGAGAAAAGGCCAAGTTCACGCAACCTATTTTCATAAGGCATGTTCCCCAATCCAGGCAACATCCTTGTACATCTCCTCTGCACCCTTTCTATAGTTTCTACATCCTTTCTGTAGTGAGGTGACCAGAAATGAGCACAGTACTCCAATTGGGGTCTGACCAGGGTCCTATAAAGCTGTAACATTACCTCTCGACTCTTGAACTCAATCCCACAGTTGATGAATGCCAATACACCGTATGCCTTCTTAACCATAGAGTCAACCTGCGTAGCAGCTTTGAATGTCCTATGGACTCGGACTCCAAGATCCCTCTGATCTTCCCCACTGCCAAGAGTCTTACCATTAATACTATATTCTGCATCATATTTGACCTACCATAGTGAACCACCTCACACTTATCTGGGTTGAACTCATCTGCCACTTCTCAGCCCAGTTTTGCATCCTATCGATGTCCCACTGTAACCTCTGATAGCCCTCCACACTATTCACAATACCTCCAAACTTTGTGTCATCAGCAAATTTACTAACTCATCCCTCCACTTCCTCATCCTGGTCATTTACAAAAATCACGAAGAGAAAGGGGTTAGATCCCTGAGGCACCCCACTGGTGACCAACCTCCATGCAGAATATGACCCGTCTACAACCACTCTTTGCCTTCTGTAAGCAAGCCAGTTCTGGATCCACAAGGCAAGGTCCCCTTGGAGGATCATACTTTGAGGCTCTGCACCTACAGAACGAATCTAAACTGACAGACGCATTTGAAGCTTTGAACAATGTTTGGGGGATGCAGGACAATGTCTTTACGCCACGTATTAGGTTCTCACAGCTGTGGCAAACCCCCAATGAAAATGCAGATGATTTCATCACAAGACTGACTCTAAGAGTGCAAGAATGAAAGTACAAAGATATTCCCCACCGAGCAAATTCGAATAAGAGATGCTTATCCAAGTATTGATTGTTAGATTCATGACAGCCTCCTGTCAAAAAGCACAATTTGGCCTGGGACAAAGCATACTCCACAGCTCGCCACCAGGAGGCAGTCAAGAGAGGCCTTATGCAGATTCAGCAACCCCATCACCACTGATTCAGGAAGTAACGGAGCAAGAGCCCCCTCCTGAAAACATCAATGTTTGCCAGCGGATACTGACGCACAGCCAACAGTCAACATCACATAAGTCTCCAGAGAGATGCTATTGCTGTCGTGAAAGTCATACTCAATGTTCCAACGCAAACATCAAAAGAGAGTCTGCTGGTTCTGTCAGAGGTAGGGTACCTTGAGGAGGTGTGTATACTTTCCCAAGCAATACGCCTTGGGAAAACACCAGATTTGACCATCAACTCCATGTAGGGAGGCAGCCAGGGTGAAAACTGGACACCATTTTCCAAACCGATTACAGTACACGGATCACCAAAACCAGCCACTTAACATGATTACACTCACAGTGGGCAACCAGCCCGTGAGATCTGAGCTGGATATGGGGTCAGCCGTTACTTCAGTAAGCGAATGACCCTAATGCCAGATTCCAAATTACGGCTCCTGAATTTCTGCAGCTACACTGGAAATAGCATGCACATGCGTGGAGTCTTTACAGTGGAAGTGCTTCACAAGAGGGACATGTTTCACTTACCCGTGCATGTGGTCAGAGGAGGCCAACTGCCTAACTTGCAGGGCAGAAATTGGATTAAAAAGATGCCAAGGCTACTGTCCTGCTTCAGCTGTATTTGGGGGAACCCCACATTGAGTTCTCTATTAGAAAAGCACCAGCCGGCTTTCTAAGCTGACCCTTGGGGTCGATACTCTGGTTTGATGGCTAAGTTCAAGTTTAAGAAAAATCGCCAGCCGAAGTTTTACAAGGCCCACCTAGTGCCGTATATGGTGGGCTCAAAGGCAGAAGAACTTGATCGATTTGAGAGAGCTGATGTGATAGAGCTAATGCAGTACTCAAGAGTGCGTGCTGACCATTTGATTTTGTTGTTCAGTTGTTGAGTCTGACTCTTTGTGACCCCATGCACACCAAGCCTTCTTATTGGAAACTGCCTCTCTAAAATCCCCCAAGGTCATGCACATTATCTGAGTAATATTATCTATCCATCGTAGCCTTTATCGTCTTCTCCTTCTTTTACCTTCTGTTTTACCTTAACATAAGAGTCTTCTCCAAGGAATCCTGTCTTCTCATGATGTGGCCAAAATATTTGAGCTTCTGTCTCATAATCAAGCCTCCTAATGATCATACCCATCCTCAAATCTGATGCGTCAGTTCGCTTCTGCATTGATTACAAATTAACTGGAAACTTAGCGAAAGAACTGAATATATAGCCACACCACAGATTGAGGACTTGCATATAAAGCTGTCTAGAGGCAAACAGTTCTCAACACTAGAGCCTACCATCAGGTCACTCAGGACAAAGACTCTCGGGAGGTTACAGCAATCAACACACACAGAGGCTTGTTTTTGGGGTGCCATTTGGGGTAAGTTTGTCCCCAAGTATATTCCATTGCCTTATTGATAACTTAAAGATATGCCCCAAGTCTGTGCCTACCTTGATGATAGTTTAGTAACTGAGATATCAGAGGCCCTCACCTTATGACAATGGACAGAGAACTTTCCCGGTTAGAGGAAGCCAGCTTTACTTCAGGAATTGAATTGACTTGATTTTTTACATCCTTCACATACTTTAAACCTCCACCCTCCCGAAGTTTACTCCCAAAGCCTTCCCCGTGACTGGGTACAGCTGCAAAGCAACAGAGGTTTGAGATCAAAGTTTTCCTTCTCCGAGATGAGCTGCCAACCATGGCTAACAAGCTCCATCTGGTACATTATGATCCAGGAAAACCTAGTGATGAAATGTGATGCTTCACCAAATGGGGTTGGGGCTTCCACATCAAATGCCTTGTGGAACAGGAATGCCTTTTGCTTTTCCTTCAAGGACAATGTTTCAGGTGGAGACAAGTTATTCACAGCTAGGCTGAGAAGCCGGTATCAAGCATCTCCAATTGTACCTATTGGGCATCCATTTGAATTCCATACAGATCATAAGCCTCTACTAGGCATAATGGGGTAAACACGAGGTGTCCAACAGATGTCATCGTACAGACTGCAATGATAGGCATTGACCTTATCCTCTTACTCTTATACAGTGAGGTACACCCCTGGAAAAGAAAAGGTGGTGGTGGACACCTTAACAGATTTCCAATAGTAGGGGACACTACATCTGGCATACCACCATTCAAAGTTGTCCACTTGTTAGAAAGGCTCGAGAACTCTTGGTTTTTTGTTATTCCAAATAAAGGACGAAATAGTAGAATCAATTTGATCGAAAAATTTTTTAGTTAGAAAGATAGGTATATTTTGAAAAATATATAAAAATCTAGGTAAAATCATCATTTTCACGGCATGAATACGACCTATTAAGGAAAGCGTAAGAGGATTCCATCTAGAAAATAATTGTTTCATAGAGTCCAATAAAGGAACTACATTAGCTTTATAAAGATCCTTATTTTTTTTGTAATGATAATACCCAAATATTTAAAAGAATTCACAATTCTAAATGGAATATCCTTATATATAAAAACAGGAACATTTAAAGGGAACAATTCACTTTTATTTAAATTAAGTTTATATCCTGAAAATTTTCTAAAATCATTTAATAATTCCAAAAGATTAGGAATAGATTCTTCAGGATTCGCGATATAAACCAAAAGATCATCTGCATAAAGAGAGATCTTATGTATGGTCCCATTTATAGAATACCATGAATGTTTTTAGCTTTACGAATTGTTATAGCCAAAGGCTCCAGTGCGAGATTAAATAATAAAGGACTTAATGAACACCCTTGTTGAGTACCTCGTGAAAGTGAAAAAAAGGGAGACCTAAGAATATTAGTAATAACGGTAGCGATGAGGTTCTTATAGATCATTTGAATCCACTTATTAAAATTATTACCAAAGCCAAATTTCTCTAATACATTAAACAGATAAGTTCACTCAACTCTATCAAATGCCTTTTCTGCATCCAGAGAAATAACACATTGGGGTGTTTTGGATAATGGTGAATATATAATATTCATCAATCTCCGAACATTAGAAAAAGAATAACGGCCTCTAATAAAGCCTGTTTGATCCATAGAGAAAATTTTAGATAAAATGTTTTCCAAACGGTTAGCCATTATCTTGGAAAGAATTTTAGCATCCACATTTTATAGCGAAATAGGTCTATAAGATGAGCATTCAGTAGAATTTTAGTCTTTCTTAAGGATTAAAGAAACAGAAGCTTCATAAAAAGAGGGTAAGTTACTGTCCAGTCCTGTATTTCAAAATTTGCTATTTAAACCTTCAATTACTGATCCTATTTTTCATTTATGGAGAAATAAGGGGATTTGTTCTTTTGCAGATTTATTTAGTGATGGTCGATTGATGTCTTTTGAAGAGTTAGTTAGCAAATATTGTCTCTCTCATACACATTTCTTGCAATATTTTCAGGTTAGACATTTTTTACAAAAAAATGTTTCTACGTTTCCATATATGGAAGAATCTGATTTGTTGGACACTATTTTAAATATGAGTCCCTTAGTGAGAGGCTCCATTGGTAGAACTTATGATTTATTTTTACTACAAAAAGATAACCTCTCACTAAAGATTAAACAAGATTGGGGGAGAGAGAACTTAATATGACCTTTGTTAATGAAGATTGGTTGCGAGTTCTGAAAATGGTTAATTTTTCTTCGATATGTGCCAATCATTGTTTAATTCAGTTAAAAATTGTTCACTGTTATTATTTAACAAAGGAGAGGCGATCCAAAATATTACCTAATATAGATAATTATAGTGATAGGTACGAAAATGAAGCAGCTACTTTGTCACATATGTTCTGATCATGTCCCTCATTGAAATCTTTTTGGAAATCTTTATTTTCCACAATTTCTAAAGCTCTGAAAGTTAATTTACAACCTAATACATTGACCGTTCTATTTGGAATAGTTCCACATCATATTTAGGGTATTTCATTTTCAAACCAACATGTAATTGCATTCATTACATTGTTGGCAAGAAGGGCTATTTTATTGAAGTGGAAAGATACCTCTGCTCCTACACTAATTCAATGGTTTTCCCAAGTAATGTTATGCCTTAGTTTGGAAAAAATTAGAAGTAGAACTTTTGATCCCCGATTTGATTTTGAGAGAAGGTCGGGCTCTTTTGCTAAATATTATCATTTAATTTGAATTAATTTACATGGTTTCCTTCCAATTTTATGTTATATAAATGTGATTTGGTGGTTGTTTTCTTTTTATTCTTTTATATATATAAATGACTGTAAGATGTATTGCTTCGGCAGTTGGTTCCTAATGGGTTTTTTTTTCTCTTTTTTTTGTTTTATAGTTAGTGGGTTTTTTTTTAGTTAGTTAGGGTTCTCTTTTTTCCTTCTTTTTCTTTTATAAAATTTTTTTTTCATTAACGTATATAAGTTTTTTTCTTCAGCTTTATTAATTATATATATACTAATTTGTTGAACTTCTGTATTTTATAGCTGTAGAAGATTACATATCAATAAAAAGATTTTAAAAATGAGAAAGGCTCGAGAAAACCAGCAAAAGTCACCTTGTTAAGTAGTGCACACCCGGGATCCACTCTTGTCACAAGTGAGAAGAGCACTACAGGTTGGCTGTCTCACCAGCCATCCCAGGATTTCAACCATTCACAAATGGCCAAAACGCCTACAGTATGGCTCCATACTATGGGGCAGTGGTGTAGTGGTTCCCTGCCAGGGCTGCAAGTGTGTACTCAGTGACCTGCATGATGCCCACCCAGGTGTGGCGAGAATGAAGGCACTGATTGGAAGCTATGTGTGGTGGCTTACAGTGACACCAATATTGAGAACATGGAGGGCATCTGCCCTATTTACCAGCAGACGCAAAAAGCTTTGCCAAAGGCCTCCTTTATACCAAGGGCCTGCGGGAGTCCATCCACATCCACTATTTTGGGCCGTGCTGGAGACACATGTTTCTGGTTATTGCGGATGTCCATTTGAAGTGGATTGAGGTATTACCCACTAATTTGTCCTGTTCCTCCATAACTAAGATCACTTAGCTACAGTCAGTCTTTGTCACTTTTGGTATTCCAGAAATGATCGACCATGACCTGGCCATGCCGAATGTATGGAGTTGATTGAAAAGAATGGTATTAGGCACCTGACAACAGCTCCATTACACGCAATACCAAGTGACCTGGTGGAACGGAAGTGAGGTCTTTCCAAACAAATACAGGGTTACTTGACGATGAAATTAAGCCATTTCCTTTTCCGTTATCGGGTTACTCCAAACAAACTTACAGATGCATCACCTGCTGAGTTAGTGCTTAAGTACACATTATGCACCAGATTAGATCTCCTACAGCTGGCTGTCCAAGAGCAAATTTGCAGCATGAGAAGAGGCCATGAAACAAAAATACAGTACACACACCAGGCCGCAAATGTTCGGTGCCAGAGACAAAGTCAACAATTAACCCACTAGCAAGAAGAAAACTGGCTATCAGCTGATGTCTGGTATTGTCACGTTCATGTAGTAGTGCTTGAGGTGACAGATGGGCAGATTGTTAGGCGGCATTTGGGTCATATACTCCAGTGAACTGATGGGGACCCAGGAAAGCTACAGAAACATCTCAGCAGATGAACCCATAGACACATAATCAAGAGAAGCAGAGATTCACAGCCCACAGGCCTCGACATCAGCTAACCATGAAGTCACAGAGAGAGAGCCTGCTCACCGGCAACAGTCCACAAGAGTGCGGCAGCTGGTTGACAGGTACCAAGCAGGATAGATATTTTAGCATTACTTATTTATTGAGGTACAGCGTGGAATATCTCCTTCTTTAACAGTAGCCTAATCACGGGACAATTTACCTACCAATCAACCTACTAACTGGGTACAGTATGTCTTTGGACTGTGGGAGGAAACCAGAACATTTGGAGGAAACCCACGTATTCCATGGGGGAGGACGTACAGACTCTTTACAGGTGACGTTGGAATTGAACTCCGAACGTGCCTCAAGCTGTAATAGCGTCGCGCTAAGCACTAAGCTACCGTGGCAACCAGTATTTCTTCTGTTTACCTCATTTATTCCCTTCCCCTGTGTTCCCATCTATAGCAGAGGAGAATCTTTTGAATTGTGTCGTTGGCGAGAGTGAGGCAAAAGGGCATGCACCTGACTGATTGCGCAGTGAATCGATTGGACCTCCTACCCACGGGAAGCTCTCTCTTTTTGCATGGGTTTTCAAGTGCACATTTTCTGTTTTGGCAGGCCCGGTTTGTCACTCCCACACTGCAAGTTGCCCTGTATGTACCATGACTAACATGACTCAGTAAGAAGGTTTAATCACTCTACTCTGTACAAAACTAGAGGGTGGAGGTTTAAAGTGAGAGGGAAAAGATTTAAAAGGATCTGAGGGGGATTTTCATCATACAGAGGGTAGTGGGTATATGGGACAAGCTGCCAGAGGAAGTGGAGCAATGGGTAAAAGTACAATATTTCATAGGTACGTGGATAGGAAAGGTTTACAGGGATTGAAATTACAATATTTGGAAGGTACTTAGACAGCTACATGGATAGTAAATATTTACAGCACGTGTTCCCAACCTGGGGTTCACCTCTGGGTTAATGGTAGAGGTCCATGGAATATAAAAGATTGGGAACCCTTTGTTTAGAAAAATATGGGCCAAGTGTGAGGAAATGAAACTGGCACAGATAGACTCTCTGGTCGGCATGGATGAGTTCAGCTGAAAGCCGTGTTTTAGAGCTGTGTTGCTCTATGAATCTCCTGAAAACAATTGAGCCCTTCAGGAAGTGTGGTGTCATGGCATTGTAGTGGTTAGTGTGACGCTATTACAACTCGGGGCATCGGAGTTCAGAGTTCAATTCCGGCATCCTCTGTAAGAAAGTTTGTACGTTCTTCCCATGTGTGCGCGGGTTTCTTCTGGGTGCTCTAGTTTCCTCCCACAGTGCAAAGACGCACAGGCTTGTATGTTAATTGGTCATTGTAAATTGTCCTGTGATTAAGTTGGGTTTAAATTGATGGGATGCTGGGCGGCACGGCTCAGTAAGCTGGAAGGGCCTGTTCTGCGCCGTATCTCTAAAATTAAAAAATATATAAGTATAGACAACATATGGGGATACTCAAAATAAATTAGGAAGGCAAAAAGAGGCCATGGATTATGAATGGCTGGTGAGATTAAGTAAAATCCCAAAGCATTTTATAAGTGCATTATGGGGAAGTGTATCCAGAGAAAGAGGGAGACTTCTTAAGGATCAAAAGGGTAATGGGCGTGCAGAGCCAGAGAGTGTGGGTGAGGTTTTAAATGAATAGTTCTAATCAGCTTCACTGAGAAAGGAGAATTCAGGGAGTGGAAAAGTAAAATTCAAGAACACACTTGTTTTAGAAAAAGGGCACTAGATGAATCAGTGGACATAAAGGTGGACAAATCCCCAAACCTGGATGAGATAGGTCCCAGGCTGCTATGACCATTGGGTAGGAGATTGCTGGGGCCACGGGCGATATACTAGGTAACCAGAAGGCAAAAATTGTTGTCCCTTTGTTCAAGAAGGAGAGCAGACAGAAACCCAGTAATTACAGGTGTGTGAGCCTATCGCCAGTGAAAGGGAAGTTATTGGAAAAGCCTCTGAAGGAACAGGATTAATCTACGCTTGGAATGGCAGAAGTTGATGAGGGGAAAGGGCAAAGGCAGGTTATTGGCATCTTAAAACCAGTCAATTCAGGCAGATGGAGCTCATCAGCCATGGTTGGCAGATCATCTAGAAGGAAAACTCTGACCTTAAAGCTCCACTGCCCTGCAGCTACACCCACTCACAGGAAAAGCTTTGGGAGTGAACCCCAAGAAAAATCCAGAACTGGAGTCCCTAAGGCAACTCCCAGTTGAGTTCAATGCTGATTGGAATCTCCTGCAATGCTGTGAGTCCCAAACTGTATCGGTCTCTGCCATTCCTTTGGATTCATCAGCTGTGTGGAGAGGGGATACTGCAGCTTGATCTCCATAGTGCACTGCCTTGGCTTGCATACTAGCTTGTGTATCACGTAGATAGCTAGGACACAGCATCCACAGTTGTCCCCAATCAACACAGGCCTTGATGAGGGATAGTTAGCACACCTTTGTTGGTGAAAGATCCTGTCTGACCAATATAATTTTGATTTAGTTTGAAAGGTAACAAAACATATTAATGAGCAACATACAGCTGATTTCGCTCACATGGATTTCAGGAAAGCCTTGACAAGGTCCCACAGAGAAAGGTGATCCAAAAGATTAAAGCCCCTGGAACTTGGCAACAGGAAGCAGAAGATCACAGTATTGACACAAAATGCTGGGGGAACTCAGCAGGCCAGGCAGCATCTAAGGACAAAAGTAAACAGTCAACATTTAGGGTTGAGACCCTTCATCAGGACTAGTAGCGTGGCTGGGTGAGCACATGGTGGAAGAGCAAATGAGTTCTGATGAAGAATCTTGGCTCAAAACATTGACAGTTTACTCTTTTCCTCTTTGCCTGGTCTGCTGAGTTCCTCCAGCGTTATGCTTTGATTTCCAGCATCTGCAAATTTGTCCTTGTTTGTCATGGTATTGAGTTGTTTTTGCGACTAGAATCCCAAGATCAGTGAAGTTCACATCCACAAGGATTGATGCTGAAACGCTTGCTGCTTGCTATACACATTAACTACCTGGATAGGAATGCTTTGAAGATTAGAGACTTTTAAAGATTAGTTTTATCTGTCGCATGTACATCAAGACATACAGTGAAATGGATCATTTTGTGTCAAATCAAACCAGCAAGGACTGTGCTCAGCAGCCTGCAAGTGTCACCATGCTTCTGGCGCCAACGTAGTATACCCAAAACTCACTAAACCTAACCATTATGTCTTTGGAATGTGGGAAGAAACCAGAGCACACAGAGGAAACCCACATGGTCACAGGGAGAATGTACAAACTCCTTACAGAGAAGCAGTGGGAATGGAACCCTGATCTTAGCACTGGTGCTGTAAAGTGTGGCACTAACCACTACGTTACCATGCCACCATGGAAATATGGTAAGTTTGAAGATGACACAAAAATTAGTACTGTTCTTGGTGGGGAACATAGGTCAATATTGATCAGATAGTAGACTGGGCAGGGCAGCAGCGGCTAGAGGTTAAGTGTGAAGTGCTGAATTTGGGAGGAGGACACACCCATTGAATGGAGTATTGAGGATCAAGAGGACCTCGGAGTACAAATCCAGAGATCCCTGAGGGTGAAGCACAGGTAGATAAGGTACACACTTAAAATAGGTACCCCTATTCCTGTTCAGTGGCCTCCTTTTCTGCCACAATGAGGGCACTCTCAGGCTGGAGCAGCAACACCTCATATTCTCTCTAGGTAGCCTCCAACCTGATGCCATGAACATCAATTCCTCCTTCCAGTAATTTTTCCCTCCCTCCCCCTTCTTCTATTCCCCATTCTGGCCTCTTACCTCTTTCTCTTTACTCGCCCATCACCTTCCCCTGAAGTCTTCTCCTTCTCTTTCTCCCCTGGTCCACTCTCCTCTTCTACCAGATTGCTTCCTCTCCAGCTCTTTGGTTTTTCCATCTCCCTACCCCACCCACCTGGCTTCACCTATCACCTTCCCTCCTGTTCTCCTTCCACTCCCCCACCTTCTTACTCTGGCAAACACCCCCTTCCTTTCTAATCCTGATGAAGGGTCCCAGCCCGAAACGTCGGCCGGCGATTCATTTCCATGATGCTGCCTGACCTGCTGAGTTTCTCCAGCATTTGCGTGCTGCTCTGCTAATATACTGGCCTTAAATTATCATGGAGTAGCATGGAATGTGGGGTTGGAATCAGAAGCAGACCGCCAGTGGAGGTGGTGGAGGCAGGGACTCGCACAACACCAAAGTATCTGGAGCAGCACCTGAATCACCAAGACAGAGATTTGTACCAGAAAATGCAATGAGAGTAGTGAGGCATCTGCGTTCCAAGGAGGGGTAGCTGCTCTCCAGGGCGAGGGGAGAAATATCTGCTCTCCAGGGAGAGTGATCTGCTCTTGGGAAGGGGTATATCTGCTTACCAGAGGTACTTGTTTACCACCAGGGAAGAAGACAGGTCTCACTGAGTGGGGGCGGGACCTGCTCACTCGGAAGAAATCTCACCAGGGAGGAAGAACATCTGTTCTCCAGGGAGGGGAGATCTCATCAAGGGAGAAAGGAGGGGGGTTCTGTTCATTGGTGGGGGGGGGTGAGCGGGGAGCGGATGGGGTCTGCTCACCATCCTCTCTGCGGTCCGTCACACACAAAACTGTACCCGTGCGCCGGCCTTACTCACTGTGCGCAGGTAGTTCATCAGGCTGGTGCCGTGCTGCCAGATCTGGGAGCTGGTGCAGGAGAGGGGCCGCAGGCCAATCTCCTGGCTGCGGTTCAGTTCCCGAACGGCATTCACCACCACGTGCACGGCGTCAAACATCAGGGCTGACGGGAGCTGCAAGGGAAGGAAGACGGCATCACTGGCGGTATGGGACAGCCGGAGAGAGGTGAGTAGTGTGGAGAGTGGGGAAGGCAGAGAGAGAGGTGGGGAGGGCCAAGAGAGCTGAGAGTGGAGAATGGGTAGTGGGGAGACAGAGAGAGGTGGAGAGAGAGTGGGTGAAAGACAGTGAAAATGGTGGAGGGAGGGAAAGGGAAAAAGAAAGAGGAGGGAGATGGGAAGAGGGAGACTGGGAGGGGGTATGGTAAGGGGAGGAAGAGGGAGAGCATAAGAGGGGGTGAAGGGGAGATGGGGAGAGGGTGATGAGGGGAGAGTGGGGGCAATGGAGAGGGGAAAGAGGGTGTGGCGTAGGGGAGGGGGGACGGATGAGGAGGGAAGAAGGGGAAAGGGGAAGAGAGGGTGAGAGAGGGGGTAGAGGGAAAAGTGAGGGGGATGGAGAGGAAGAGGGAATGTGGGAAGAGGGGAAGGGAAGGACGAGAGGGTAAGTGGGAGAGGAAAAGGCAACGGATGCAGGGAGAAAATGGGATAAGGAAATATTTAGGGGGAAAGGGAGAGATGAATAGAGGGGAGGGAGGGGTGAGAGAGGGAGAAAGAAGGAGAGAGGAAGAGGGGAGTGGGAGGAAGAGAGGGGAGGGGAGACTGGGAGGGAGTATGGGAGGGGGAGGGGAAGGGAGAGGAAGGGAGAGGGAGAAGAGGTAGAAGGGAAAGGAATGGTAGGAGGAGGAGGGGAGAGGGGGGTGAAGAAAGTATGATCAAAGTAACAGTGATGGAGAGCAATGTCTCCAATGTTCCCTCTAATTTTTTTGACAGCTGCACGGACCAACCATTGCTCTGATCAGGAAATTTTTACATGGCCTGAAAACTGCACATTATATGAAAGAGAATTCCAGCTGTGCAGCAACAAAGGCTATGTGTGCGGGAACATTTCAGCTACTGCGCGATGGAGCACTCAGGCAGCTTAGAGGGAACGGTGACAGTCACTCACAGCGTAGCTCATTCACTGACTCTCCCTCTCTTAGTGAAGTTGTTAGAAGATGAGTAACAGAGAAACTAAGAAAGTTGATGACGGCAGTGTTATGGACAATGTGTGTGGAGATTTTAGTATGGTCTTGGACAAAGTCTTGCCTGATAGGTGGGACAATAAGTCTAAATCACAAGAGATCCAAGGCAAACTGGCTAACTGAATCCGAATCACAGAGGGTAACAGCCAAAGGAGTTTGGAGGTCTTGACCAGTGGTGTACCACAGGGATGGGTGCTGGGATCTTTGATATCTGTGTTATATACTCTGGGATCTTTAATATCTGTGTTATATACTTGAATAACTTTGATATCTGTGTTATATACTCCGGGATCTTTGATATCTGTGATACATACTCCGGGATCTTTGATATCTATGATATATACTCCTGGATCTTTGATATCTATGATATATACTCCTGGATCTTTGATATTTATAATATATACTCCAGGATCTTTGATATCTGTGATATATACTTGAATAACTTTGATATCTGTGATATATACTGGGATCTTTGAGATCTGTGATATATACTGGGATCTTTGAGATCTGTGATATATACTGGGATCTTTGAGATCTGTGATATATACTCTAATGTTGATGTCAAACGTAAGAGGCACATTAAGTGGGTCTTGCTGACCGGAGAAATTGGCGGTGTCACGGATAATGAGGAGGATTGTCTTAGGCTACATCGGATGGTAAGTTGGGTGGAGCAATGGCAGGTGGAACTTAACCCTGGCAACGTTATGTGGTAGACTTTGTGGTGGAAAACAGGGCTAGGTCATATACACGGAAGTGGAGGGCACTAAGGAATGCTGACAAACAAACAGGCTTAGGGGCCAAAGTCCATAGCTCCTGAAAGTGGCAACATATGTAGCTAGGGTGATGAAGAGGCAGCTGGCATTCTTGCCTTCACAGGGTTGTGCATAGAATATAAAACATGGGGTGTGTTATGGGTCTACAATGGAGTTTGGTATTTTTTTATGTATTTAGAGGTAGAGCGTGGAGCAGATTCCTCCGGCCCATTGAGTCAAGCTGCCCAGCAACCCACCAATTTAACCCTAGCCTAATAACAGGACAATTTACAATGACCAATTACCTGCTAATCAGCACATCTTTGGACAGTGGGAGGAAACCCATCTGCACGTGGGAAGAATGTAGACACTTTCTTACAGAGGATGCCAGCAGTGAATTCTGAACTCCGATGCCCTATGCTGTAACAGAGTCACACGAACCCCTACATTACCATGGTGTCCTTGTGCACCGTGCAGAGTCCTGGTCGCCACACCATATTAGATTCTGGGGACACTCAGTCCTCGTTTATTGTCATTTAGAAATGCATGCATCCATATGAAAGCTGTGGTTACACTCGGGGGAGCGCAGAGGAGATTCACCTGCATGTTGGATAGAGCATAGAAGACTGCGAGGAGATCTTATAGAGGCTTATGTAATCAAGAGGGGCAAAGAGAGGGTGAATCCACTCGATGTTTTTCCCAGGTTTGGGGAATCAAGAACTAGAGAGCACAAGTTGAAGGTGAGAAGTTTAATAAGGTTTAACTTCTTTTACACAAAGGGTGACATGCATGTAGAACAAGCTGCCAGATGAAGTGTTTGAGGCAGGCACAATAACAATTTCTAAATGACCGCTGGACAGACGTTGATAGGAAAAGTTAAACATTCTTATGGGTCAAATGCTGGCAGGTAGAACTAGCTTGGATGAGTTTGGCCAAAGGGCCTGTTTCCACGATGTCTGACTCAATGATTGGAAGACTTTATTGAGGGGGAGAGGTTGGAGAAGCTGGGGAGCAGAGGAGGTTGAGGGCTGACCTGAAGGAGTTTGTGAGATTGTAAGGGTGTAGATAGAGCAGATGCTCAGTATACTTTTCCCATAGTGATGATCCCTAAAGTAAAAGGTTTTGGGTTTAAGGTGAGAGGGACGAATTTTAAAGGGGTTCTAAAGGGAAAATATTTTGCAGACAGTGGTTAATATCTGGAACAGACTGCCTGAGGAGACAGTGGAGTCAGATACAGTCACTGGGTGTCAGAGGTATCATTTAGGCAGGCACTCAGACAAGGCAACGAAAGGTGACAGACCTAATACAGAACAATGGAATGGTACAGATCAGTGCAACAGCCTGCATAGATGTGATGGGCCGAATGGCCTGATTTAGTGTGGTACCACCCTGTGCTTGACTGACACTGGCCCCCATTCACTGACCATCGCTCAAACAGTGACCTGACTCAACGTCCAACTTCCCTCCCTCCGTCCCTTGTAGCCAGTGGGACTTACCGCAGCTCCCGGAAATTGGGATGAATCGCAGTTTTCCCGCCAGGACATATTAAGGCTGCGGATAAACTCCAGGAAGAAGGGATGCCGGGGGTTGAACATGGAGAACCCAATGATGTTGGCGTGATCGTCCACAATCTCACCCAGTTGTAACACCGGGAAGTCCTGGTGAAAGAACACAGAATGGTGGTCAGGGTGTGGGGGGTGGGACATCTGGGAAATGGACGACAAGGTGAGTGTACGCAGTCAGCATACTCACCATTGTTGTGAGGATGTACTTGTAATAGGCTGAGGTCATTCTCAATTCTGCTGCCTGTAATGGGGAACAGATATCAGCTTCGTAACAAGATACAGACATCATTACCGTAGCAGCAAGAAGCTGTCATTGTAAAAGGAAACATGTTGATGGTGTAATGGAAGACCGATGCGAGCACTGTAAGGGAAATAGATATCGGTATTGTAATGGGAAACATGTTACTGTTGTAAATGGAAACACATGTTGGTGCTGTAATGGAAAACAGGTGTCATAATGGAAAGTGTCAGTGTTGTAATGGAAAACAGGTGTAATGGGAAGATAGGTGTAATGGGAAAACAGGTGTCAAATGTGTCTTTGGAAAACAGATGTCTGAGTTGTAACAGAAAACAGATGCCAGTGTTGTAACAGGAAACAGGTGTCAGTGTTGTAATGAGAAACAGGTGTTGGTGGTGTTATGGAAAATAAATGTCGGTTTTGTAAGGAGAGGCAGTTGTTGAAAGTTAATGATGGATATCTCAAAAAGACAGCATCCATCATTAAGGATCCCCATTACCCAGGGCATGCCCTCTTCTCATTGCTACCATCAAGACACACACCCAACATTTCAGGAACAACTCTAACCCTCAGCCATCATATTTCTGAATGGACAATGAACCCATATACACTATCTCACTATATTTTCCCTCTCTGTTTGCAGTACTGGTTTAATTTAAAATATTATACACTTTTCTTATTGTAATTTATACTTTATTATTATTATGTATTGCAATGTACTACTGCCACAAAACAACAAATTTCACGACGCACGCTACTGATATTTAAACTGATTTTGATTCTACCGTTATGGAAAATAGATGTCAGTGTTGTAACGGGAAACAGGTCTCAGAATCTGGGCCCAGATTCGTGCCCTGGTTCCAGGCAAACCCTGAGTGTGGTTGGGACATGTGTGTCAACTGTGCTGCCCAGTCCTTGCTGGCCGAGGTTCCCAGGATCGCGCCCCTCCCCCCCACCATCCACTGCAGTGCATCTTCCGCTGCCCACCCAGCCCGGCAGAGTGGGGAGGGGGGGGAGATGAGAGGACCCCATATCACCTTCTTCAGGATGAGGTATGACATGGAGGCATTGGCATCGATGATAATGGTGGAGATTTTGTCGTCGCGGATTTCCTTCAAGAGAGGCGTGGGGTCATTGGAGTGGTCCAGCATTCGGATGGACAGCGAATCCTTGGAGATGAGGAACTGGCGAACGAGCTCCTCCAGCCGCAGCAGGCCTGCATGGGACGAGGGGCAGAGTCAGAGTGTGGCGGGTGGGTGCAGGGGTCAGACACCCGGAAACACTGGGTCAGATACCACTCACCCTGTACACCCTGGCCCTCTCCCAGCATCAAACCTTCTTCCCCAGACATAGGGTCAGATACTCACCCAAACACACAGGGATGGACAACCCTAGACACACAGGGTCAAACATATCTATAGGCACACTGTCAGATACTCACCCCTCAACACACAGGGTCAGATACCACACACCAACAGCGCCCCCCCCCCGGACACACAGGATCAGACACCACCCACAGAAACACAAGGTGAGACAATACCCCATACTCACCAGATCAGACAAATTCCCAGATACCCCCAACCCCCAGATACACGAACAGATCCACAGACAAACAGGGTAGATACCCACCCAGGGACACACAGGGTCACACACTCCCAACCCACAGACACACAGGATTAGATACCCTCCCAGATACCCTCCCCAGACATATAGGATCAGTTACACCCCCCTCCAGACACACCCACAGACAAACCAGGTCAGACACAACTCCCCCAGACACACAGGGTCAGACACCATCCACACAGACACACAAGATCATACATTCCTCCCTACCCCGCCACACAGGGTCAGATACTTCACAGACACACAGGGTCAGATCTTCCCAGACACACAGGGTCAGATCTCCCAGACACACAGGGTCAGATAACCCCATACACACAGGGTCAGATACCGCCCCCCCCCCCCAGCACACAGGGTCAGATATCCCCCCCAGATAAACAGGGTCAGATACTCCAGACACAGAGGGTCCGATCCCCCCAGACACACAGGATCAGTTACCCCAGACACACAGGGTCAGATCCCCCCCCCCCCCCACCAAGACACACAGGGTCAGATATTCCCAGACGCACAGGGTTGGACACAACCCCAGACTCACAGGGTCAGACACATCTCCAGACACACAGGGTTAGACACATTTCCAGATACACAAGGTCAGACACAACCCCAAACACACAGGGTCATATATTTCCACCAGACGCACTGGGTCAGATTCACACCCCGCCTCCCAGACACACAGGGTCAGACATCCTCCAACACACAGGGTCAGATACCCTCAGACACACAGGGTTAGACACAACCCCAGACACACAGGGTCAAATATTTCCAACAGACACACAGGGTCAGACACAACCCCAGACACACAGGGTCAGATTCACTCCTCCAGCCATAATCAAACATCCACCCACCACAAACATTCTCTCTCATCCTTTCTCCCGTCAGGCGGAAGATTCATAAGCCAGAGTGCATACTGCTAGGCTCAAGGACATCAGAACTCCTGAATGGCCTCTTGTATGATAAGATAAAGACTCTTGACCTCGTTACGATTTTGAACTTTATCTTTACCTGCACTGAATATTTCACACTTTTTTCTGCATTGTTGCTGTTTTACCTTGCATTACCTCAAGGCAGTGTATCATGAGCTGATCTGTGTAACAATATGCACGACAAGCTTTTCACTGTATCTTGGTACATATGACAATATTAAACCACACCAAGATACAGTGCAAAGCTTGTTTATATTCCATCCAGACACATCATTGTATACAGACATACAGTACATTGAGGTAGTATGAAAGAAAATTAGATTGCAGACTGTGGTAATTCATGTCCAGGGAAAGTACAGTACAGGTACAAGGGCCACAATGAGGTGCACCCTGAGATCAAGAAGTTAGCTTTAATGTACAAGAAGACTAATAAATGGTTTTATCACAGTGGGAGTGCACATTGGGGGCTCATAGAGATCACAGGGAGGGGAGGGGTGTAAAAAGCAGAGGTAGGAGATGTAGGGAGGAGAGTAGGTTGTAGATACAAGAGAGCTGGTAGGGAGCAAAGGGAGAAGGGGTTGTAGGGAGGGGAAGGGGAAGGGGAAAGGGGTCATATGTATGAAAGGGCTTGGGGTTTGTCGGGAGGGAGGGTAATCGTATGGACCAAACGTGCAGACAGCGAGGTGAGGGTCCCAGTCCCTTTGGGCCCTGGGTACAGAGAGCCACCCCGCCCCGCAAGCCTTACATTCGGCCTTGGCACAGACGAGACTGGTAGAGGGGCAGCTGGAGAACTTCAGGATGCTGCCGACAGCCAGGCTGATGTCCTCGTTGCTGGGGTAGAGGCTGATGGAGGCAAACCTCAGGTACTGCAGCTTGGGCGTCTCTTCTGGGCCCACCTTGATGTGTGGAATCTGGGGGGGGGGGTGGGGGGAGGGGGTGCAGAACAGAAAGGAGGCCAGGCAAGGATTTCATCAGAGCCAAGTCATCTCATGCAGAAACCCCGGGCAGGACACATTCCAACCCCTTGTCCGAATCCCAGCATCCCCAACCCCACCCTAATTCCAACCCCATGTCCCAAGTAGCAACCCCATATCTCATGTCCCACCACCAGTGCCCACAACCCTAACCCCAGTGTCCACAATCCCCAACCCCAACCCTAGCTCCAGTGACCATAACTCACAACCACAACACTACATCCCATGTCCCAACCCCAGAGCCCAGCCCATACCATAACCTGAGCTATTGCTGGTCATAATTTGGAGCAGGGCATCAATTGGAAAGGTCCATGATTAAAGGGTTGAAAACAGAGGCTGAGAAAATACTCAGCAGGTTAGCTGGCATCCGTAGGGAAAGAAACAGAGTAATGTTTATTTTATTTAAGACCCTTGACCAGGGCTCGAAACATGAGGAAACAATTTAACTTGAATGTTAGGGCATTGAGGTGTGTGAAAGAACAACGGGACCTGCCAATACAGACCTATAATTCCTTGAAAGTGGCATCACAGGCAGGTAGGATTGCAAAGAAAGCTTTTAACACATTGGCCTTCATAAATCAGGACACTGAGTACAGGAGTTGGGATGTTATGATTAAGTTGTATCAAATTACATTGTTAGACTGTGCCCAATTAGTGAACGGAAGCATGAGACTTAGGTTTGCGGTTGAAGATTTAAAAAGGCAGCACTTCGCAGCACTTTCAAATTTGCACTGCGCCCAGTGAATGGGGTTCATTAGAAAGTGTGAATAAAAAAAAAAGTGAGAGGAAGCAGAGCAGCCAGTGTGTGAGTGGGCCAGTGTTGGCTTCGGCTCATCATTCTTTGGAGAGAGCAGGCTCAGGCAAGGTAAAGTATCTGGTAAGCTTCTTCTTCTTCTTTATTCTTCATTCCTCGTCTGTTAAAGCACAGTTAGTACAGTGAGAATGGCTCCAGTGGCAATGTTTTGTTCTGTGTGTGAGGTGTGTGAAATCTAGGAGACCTCCAGCATCCTGGGTAACCAGGCATACCAAACTACAGCTCGATGACTTTAGGCTCATACGAAAGACTTCGGAAGTGATAGATAGGAGCTACAGGGAGGTAGTCATCCCTAGGTTGCAGGAGGCAGGTAACTGGAGAAGGAAGGAAGAGGAATGTGCAGCCAGTGCAGAGTATCCCTTTCGTCGTTCCCCTCAATAATGAATATACAGCTTTGGATATTGTTGAGGGGGACAACCTACCCGGGGAAACTGCAGCAACCAGGTCTCTGGCACTGTGGCTCAGAAGAGAAGTGAAGAGGACTGCACTAGTGGTAGGAGATTCTATAGTTAGAGGAATAGAAACAAGATTCTGTGGGTACAATAAAGACACCTGGATGGTATGGTGCCAGGGTCAGAGAGGTCTTGTATTGGGTCCACAGCATTCTTAAGGAAGAGGTGAGCAGCCAGAAGTCTTGCTACGTATTAGCACCAATGACATAGGTAGGAATGGTGAGGAGATCCTGAAGAGAGATTTTAGTGAGTTGGATAGAAAGTTGAAAAGCAGGACCTCTAGGACAGTAATCTCTGGATTGCTGCCTATGCCATGTGCCAGTTGGAGCAAGAATAGGGTGATTTGGCAGATGAATGCATGGCTGAGGAACGGGTGCAGGGGGCAGGGGTTCAGATATCTGGACCATTGGGATCTCTTCTGGGGAAGTTACGACCTGTACGAAAGGGACAGATTACTCCTGAACCTGAGGGGGACCAATATCCTTGTAGGCAGGTTTGCTAGAGCTGTTTGGAGGGTTTAAATTAATTTGGCAGGGTGATGGGAACCGGAGTGACAGGGCTGTGGATGGGGTAGTTGGTTCATAAAACAGAAGGAGTGTGTAGTGAGAACGCTAATAAGGAGAGGTTGATGAAAAGAGGACAAAATGGAAAAGAGTGATAAATACAGGACTGAAGGTGTTATATCTGAATACAATACAGAAACTTGTAGCACATTTACAAATTGGCATGTATGATATTGTGGGCATAATTGAGTCGTAGCTGCAAGAAGAATATAGCTCAGAACTTAACATCCAAGGATACACATTGTATCAAAAGGACAAGCACGTAAGCAGAGGAAGTGGGGTGCCTCCTTTGGTAAAAAAATGAAATCAAATCATTAGAAAGAAGTGACATAGGATCGGAAGGTGAAGAACTGGGGATAGAGCTAAGAAACTGCAAGGATAAAAAGACCCTGATGTAGTTATAAACAGACCTCTGAACAGTAGCAAAGATGTGGTTGAGAGATATAAAATACATGTCAAAAGGGTAATGTTATGATAGTTATAGGGTATTTTAATATGCAGGTAGATTGGGAAAATCAGATTGGTGCTGGATCCCAAGAGGGGGATTTGTAGCATGCCTATGAGATGGCTTTTCAGAGCAGCTCATGGTTGAGCCCACCAGGGGATCAGCTATTCTGGGTTAGGTGTTGCGCAATGAACCAGCATTGATGGAGGGCTTAAGGCCTTCGGGGCCATGGATCATGATATAATAGAATTCACCCTGCAATTTGAGGAGGAGTAGCTAAAGTCAGATGAACCAGTATTACAGTGGAGTAAAGGGAATTAGAGACATGAGAGAGGAACTGGCCAAAACTGATTTGGAAGGGAACAGTAGCTGGGATAACAACAGAACAACAATGGCTAGAGTTTCTTGCAGCAACTCAGAAGGCATGGGATAGATAAAGCCAAAGAAGAATAAGTATTCTAATGGCAGGATGATGCAGTCATGGCTACCAAGAGAAGTCAAAGCCAACATAAAAGCCAAAGTGAGGGTGGGTAATAGAGTAAAAATTAGCAGGAAGTTAGAGGAATTGGGAAGCATATAAAAACCAACAGAGGGCATCAAAAGTTTCTTCAGATATATAACGTATAAAAGCGAAGTGAAAGTGGTTATCGGACTGTTGGAAAATGATGCTGGACATGTATTAAAGGGGGCAAGGAAATGGTGGACCAACAGAATAAGTATTTTGCATCAGCCTTCATTGTAGAAGACACTAGCAGTATGCCAGAAATTCAAAAATGTTATGGGGCAGAAGTGAGTGAATTTGCCTTCATTAGGAAGAAGGTGCTTGGGAAGCTGAAAGGTTTGAAGGTAGATAAATCACCCAGACCAGATGGTCTACATGCCAGGGTTCTGAAAGTGGTGGTTGAAAAGATTGCGGCAGCATTAGTAATGATCTTTAAAGAATCAATAGATTCTGGCATATTTCGAGAGGACTGGAAAATTGCAAATGTTACTCCACTCTTCAAGATGAGAGAGAGGCAGAAGAAAAGAAATTATAAGCCAATTAGACTGACCTCAGTAGTTGGGAAGATTTTGGAGCTGATTGCTAAGAATTTAGCTTCAGGTTACTTGGCGGCACATGATAAAATAGGCCAAAGTCAACATAGTTACCTTAAGGGAAAATCTTGCTTGACAAATCTGTTGGAATTCTTTGAAGAAATAACAAGCAGGCTAGTCATTGGAGAACTGGTGGATGTTGTGTACTTGGATTTTCAGAAAGCTTTTGACAAGGTGCCACACAAGGGGCTGTTAACAAGTTAGGAGTCCATGGTATCATAGGAAAGATGGCTAAAGCAATGATTGATTAGCGGGATGCAAAAAGTGCGAATAAAGGGAGCCTTTACTGGCTGACTGCCAATGACTAGTGGTTTTCCAGAGGGGACTGCATTGGGACCACTTCTTTTTATGTTATATATCAAAGATTTGGATGACAGAATTGATGGCTTTGTGGCTAAGTTTGTGGACAACACAAAGATTGGTAGAGAGGTAGGTAGTATTAAGGCAGTAGAGAAGCTACAAAAGGACTTGGGCAGATTAGGAGAATGGACAAAGAAGTGGCAGATGGAATACAGTATCGGGAAGTGTATGGTCATGCACTTTTGTAGAAGAAATAAAAGAGCAGACTATTGTCTAAATGGAGAGAAATGCAAAAACCTGAGGTGCAAAAAGACTTGGGAGTCCTCATGCAGGATTCCCTAAAGGTTAATTTGCAGGATGAGTTGGTGGCGAGGAAGGCAAATGCAATGTTAGCATTCATTTCAAGAGAACATAAGTATAAAAGCAAAGATATAATATGGAGCCTTTATAATGCACTGGTGAGGCCTCACTTGGAATACTGTGAGCAGCTTTGGTCCCCTTATCTTAGAAAGGATGTGCTGACATTGGAGAGAGTTCAAAGGAATTTATGAAAGTGATTCCGGGATTGAAAGGCTTATCATATGAGGAGCATTTCATAGCTCTGACTCCCTACTCACGGATATTCAGAAGAATGAGGGGGGATCTTTTTGAAACCTATTGAACGTTGAAATGCCTCAACATAGTGATGTGCAGAGGATGCTTCCTATGATGGGGGAGTCTAAGACCAGAAGACACAGCCTCAGAATAGAGAGACGTCCATTTAGAACAGAGATGAGGAGGAATTTCTTTAGCGAGAGAATGGAATTCTTTGCCACAGGCCAAGTCATTGCGTATATTTAAGGCAGGGGTTGATAGATTCTTGGTTAGACAGGGCATGAATGGATATGGAGAGAAGACAGGAGATTGAGGCCTGGAGGGAAATGGATCAGCCATGTGAAAAAGTGGAGCAAACTCGATGGGCCAAATAGCCTACTTCTGCTCCTATATCTTATGGTCTTATGTTAGTGAGGTCAAGTTTGGATATTTTGTGCAGTTATGGTCAGGAAAGATATCAATAAAAGTGAAAGAGTGCAGAAGTCCCAGAGGACTGGAGAGTAGTTAATGTTGTTTCCATTATTCAAGAAGGGAACCAGGAATAATCCTGGAAATGATAGACTGGTGAGTCTCATGTCAGTGTTAGAGAAGTTTCTGGAAAGATTTCTTAGACATAGAATTTATGAGCATTTGTTAAGCCATGGCCTAATTAGGGAGAGCTCTGTGCGGGGCAAGACTTGTCTTATTAATTTGATAGAGTTTTTTGACACGGGTGATTGATGAGGTAAAGCTGTGGATGTTGTCTCCATGGATTTTAGTAAGGTGTTTCACTAGGTCTCAAAAGATTATCATGCATGGGATCCATGGTGGATTACCTATTTGGATTCAGAACTGGCTTGCCCATTGAAGACAAAGGGAGGTGGTCGAAAGGACTTATTCTTTTCCGAGGGCTGTGATTAGTGGAGTTCCGCAGGAATCTGTGCTGGGACCTCCACTATTTGGGTTGTATATAAATGACCTAAATGAAAATGTAGATGGATGGGTTAGTAAGTTTGCAAATGGTACAAAGATTGGTGGTGGTGTAGATAGCGTAGGAGTCTGGAAAAGAATACAGTGGGATATAAATTGGTTGGAGATATGGGTGGAGAAATGGCAGGTGGAGTTAAACCCAGCCAAATGTGAAGTGCTGCACCTTTATAGGTCGACAGTATACTGTGAAGGGCACGACCCTTAATCGAGGTACTGAGTTCAAAAGTCAGGAAGTTATGTTGCAGCCTTTTAAAACTCTTGTTAGGCCGCATCTGGAGTATTGCATATAGTTCTGGTTGCCCTATTATAAGAAGGTTGTCAAGGCTTTGAAGAGGATGCAGAAGAAGTTTACCAGGGTTCTGCCTCGATTAGAGGGCATGAGCTATAACAAGAGGTTGGACAATCTTGGGTTGTTTTCTGAGGAGCAGCAGAGGCTGAGAGGAGATTTGATAGGGATTTATAAGATTATCAGAGGTATAGATAGAGTAGGGAACTAGTATCTTTTCCCCAGGGTTGAAATGTCTACAACCAGGGGGCATGCATTTTAGTTAAGAGAGGGTAATTTCAAAGAAGATGTGAGGGGCAAATTTTTTGACACAGAGAATGGTAGGTGCCTGGAATGCACTGCCTGGGGTGGTGGTAGAGGCAAATATATTTGAGACTTTTAAGAGATATTTAGATAGGCACATGAATAGAAGGATATGGACATTATGTAGGCAAAAGAGATTAGTTTAGTTGGCCATTTGATTACTAATTTAATTGATTTGGCAGAATATTGTGAGCCAAAGGGCCTGATGGTCCTCTTCTGTACTATTCTATGTCCTAAACCAAACTACCTGACAACCAAGCCCGAGGGAAGGAGAAGGGCTGTTCCCTACGCCACAGCCTCACTGCATCGTAGACAGGGAGATCAGAGTGTGGAAATGTGTTGAAGCTCAGACTTGACTCCATGGACAGAATGTGAAGTGGTCACTCAATCTGTATTGGACTTCCCCAAAGTAGAGAAGACCACTTTATCATCACCAGATGTAGCGGACCTCCAGTGGAGGTGCCAGAAAATCTCTGCTTCCATCCACGTGCATGGATGGTGGGGAGAGAAGCAGTGAAAGGTCCAAGGACATGTATCTCCTGCCAGGAGAAAAGGGTAACTAGCTGTGAAAGAGCAGAGAAGGCAATGGCGAAGTGAACATTTCTTCAGAATGCTGAGAGGGAGGAGAAGGTCTGTATAGTGTGGAATAGGAAGGGAAAAGACCCATCTGACGGGGAAGAATAGGGGAAAAGGGAAGGGGAAGGGGAAAAGGGAGGGGGAAGGGGAAAGGGGAGAGGAAGGGGGAGAGGAAAGAGAAGAGGAAGGGGGAGAGGAAAGGGAAGGAGAAAAAGAAGGAGGAAAGGGAATGGGAAGGGGAAAGGAAGTGGAAAAGAGACGGGAAAGAGAAGGGGAACAGGAAAGGGGGAAAGGGAAGAGGAAAACGAAGGGGGAAAGGGAAGAAGGAAGGGAAGGGGAAAGGGAAGGGGAAAAGAGGGGGAAATAGGAAAGGGGAAAGGAAAGTGGGAAAGGAAAGGGGAAAGGAAAGGGGAAGGTCCACCAAGTGGGGAGAGAGGAAAGATCTTTCAGTTTTGATAAAGCTAACAGAAATTGTGAAGGAAGATTTGCTCAGTATAGAAGTCAATATGGTGGAGGTGAGGAACAGGAAGCTCTACCCTTGCCCTGCCTAGAAGGAGTAGGGGCCAAAAGCAGAAGTGTAGAAAGTAGAAAATATGAGGCCAAAGGCTTTGTCGTTAACAGGAGAGGGCAAGCCAGTGTTAAAGAACAGGAAGAGCCATCTGTGTGGAAAGTCACAATAAAGGCAATGGAGTTGGGGTTATTGGGAAGAAGAAATGGAGATGGGCTGAGAGGAAATATAGTCCATATCACTGGGATCCTGAGGCTTGAAGTGGGCATAGGTTACTCACTCCAGAGATGAGACATAGGGATCTGTATAGAAGGGGGAAAATTGGGAACTGTTCAGTAAGGTGCGGGGAGCGACACCAAATAACCTATTAAAGAGCTGAGGTAGGGGTCAAAATAGAGCTGAAACAAAGACCATCCTCGCATCCCACAGAGGCACAAGTGGTCTGAGACTATGCACATGCCCTGTGGAGACACCGTTGATATGGAGAAGGTTGAGTGGAGCTGGTGGTTCAACTTAAGACCAGGTTTAGCCAGATGAGTGAGTGTGTTGGTGGTGGGGAACCATCCAAGGAAGACGTGGAGGTCTCTCCTAACATCGAGTGGAGGGATTGTGAACCCATGGGAAGGCAAAATAAGCAGAGATGAAGGAACTGGCAGCTGGATGGGTGGTGGACGGAGAGAAACCATGGACGTAAGCGGGAACGGACAGGACCAAGCTGAGAGAGGGTGCAGTGGAGGAAGGAAGAAATGGGTCAGAGGGGTTAAGAGCAGAGTGAAATGGTGGATTTGCCCCCCAGACAGTCCTGTCTGTGAATCTTGGGCGGGAGGGAAAAACAGGCTGTGTGGGGTCTGGGAGCTGTGAAGGAACGATTTCCCATCCCCTGAGGAATTGAGGCCGAGGGTGGGGTGTGACACAAGGGCTTGATGTCTGTCGGCTGCTATGGGCTAGGCCACAACAGCATCATCCAATCATCAACTGGTCGGATGGCGAGACTGGGATCCAGAGCAACATTTGGATGGGGCTGGTGTGAATGAAAGGAAAGTGGAGAAACAATACAAGATTGCTGATGTCACGTTGGAAGGGCAAGAATGATCCAGAGGGGATCAAAGGGGGGTATTAGCATTGGTATTGGTTTGTTATTGTCACATGTACCCAAGATACAGTGAAAAGCTTGTCTTGCATACTGTTCATACAGATCAAATCATTACACAATGCCTTCAGCTGGAATAAGGTGAAACAATAACACTGCAAAATAAAGTTAAAAAGCTACCAAAAAAGTGCAGTGTTCGTAAATGATAAAGTGCACATCATGACAAGGTAGATTGTGAAGCCAGAAGTCCATCATATGGTAGAAGAGGACCATTTAGGAATATGATAAAAGCAGGATAGAAGCCTGGTGGTATGTGCTTTCGGGCTTTGGTATCTCCATCGATGGGAGAGGGGAGAAGAGCGAACGTCCAGGGTAGGTGGGGACTTTGAGGGGTTCAGGTGGATGGAGAATTCCAGAGATGGACTGAAGGACCCGCAGTCTGGGGGTAAGAAATGGTTATGGAGGATGGGGTGTAAGGGAACTCAAGTGTCACACTCGGACAGCCAGTGGTGTAGTGGCATCCACACCCGACTTTGAGGCGAGTGGTCCTGGGTTCAAATCCGCCCGGCTCCTTGCGCACTTTCCATCTTTTGCTGGGTTGAGCATTGAGCTAGTAATTTGGCCTTGTAAAAAAACAGACAAATGCTAAAAAAAAATGGCAAAGTTGCCACCCAACAGAGAAACAGCAAACTACTGTCACACTGGACTGAGAATTCACTGAGGTGGGGAGGTGGTGGGCTGAGTCATAGTCATAGTCATACTTCATTGATCCTGAGGGAAATTGGTTTTCGTTACAGTTGCACCATAAATAATTAAATAGCAATAAAACCATAAATAATTAAATAGTAATATGTAAATTATGCCAGGAAATAGGTCCAGGCCAGCCTATTGGCTCAGGGTGTCTGACCCTCCAAGGGAGGAGGACAAATCGGGATTAGAGACAGAAGATCAGGGGGAGGGAAAGATGGGACCAAAGGGAAGGGGATGGGGGGGAGAAGGTTATATAGGAGAACTGGAATTTGAGATTGCAATCAGTTCTGCTGCAGGGTTAACCTGTTTTGTCTCTCTCCACTGAGAACTGCTGGGAACATCCAACATTCTCCTTAAGTGTTGAGAGGCATAGATAAATGGACAGTAACAGTCTTTTCCCCAGGGTGGGAGAGCATAAAACTAGATTAAGGATGAGAGGGGTAAGATTTCAAAAGGACATGAGGGCAACTGTTTCAAACAGGGTGGTGAATGTACAGAATGAGCTGCCAGACGAAGTGGGTGAGGCAGGTACAATATTATCTTTAAGAAGCACTTGGAAGAGGTACATAGAGAGAAGGAGAGCTTGGAGGGATTTGGGCCAAACACATGAAATTGGGACCAGCTGGGTGGGCACCGTGGTCGGTATGGACTGGTTGGAAGGAAGGCCTGTATCCATGCTGTGTTGCTCTGTGACTCCATGACTTTTCAGCACTAAACATTAACTATTTCTCTGCCTGAAGATGCTGCCTGACTGGCTGAGTATATTCACCATTCTCTATGGTTCATGGGAATTGACCAAAAGCAGCACTGATTAGAGTGAGCGACAAGAAAGATGATCGATCACACATGCCATCAATCATATGGGTTATGGATTGCAAGGTCATTGAGAGAAGCAACAAGGCCGAAAGGGTAAATAAAACAATCTGCTGGAGGAACTCAGTGGGTTCAGCAATGTCGGTTCCAAGAAAGAAAAGGTCGGTATTTCAGGTCAAGACCCTACATTGGGCCTGAGGGGAGATGGCTGGTATAAAGAGGCGAGGTAGCGGCTGGGAGGTGACAGGTGAAACCAGGTGAGGAAACCTCTTTTCTCCCTCCTTCTGCCACACCCCCACCCCCATCAGCCAGTTTCCTTCCTCTCCCTCACCCAGTTCCACCTGCCTATCACCCACACACAATCCCTACTTGATGTCTTCCGAACCAGATCCATCAGCCCCAACTCTCTGTTTATCTTGTTCCAGGTATCACCTTCTTTACTAATCAGATTCCGGTATCTACCGCCTCTTGTTTCCACTTACCACTTTCCAGCCTCTGTCTCTAGCTGCAACCCACAATTATTTCCCCCACCAGTATCTTGCCCCCATTTTTACCTGTCCCTATTAATTACCCACCAACTACTGCCCTGACTCCACCCCTCCCCTTCCCCCACACAGCGCCATCTGCCCAACAACCCTCTCCTCCTATAGTTCCACCTTTCCCCCTGCCAGACCCTTCCTCACCCATTCACATCACCTTTCTATACTGGCTGTCTCCCCTCCACATGCTCAGTCCTAACGCAGGGTCTCCAACCAAAATGGCTACCATCCCCTCTTCCTCCATTCATGATGCTTGACTCACTGAGTTCCTCCAGCAGATTGGTTTTGCTTCCAGATTCCAACATTTGCAGTCCTTTGTGTCTCAGTGCTCAGAGGGTCATTGATAGAAGATCAATGCTGGGAGGGTCATTGATAGATCAATGTTCAGTGGATAAGTGATAGAAGATCAATGTTGCAAGGGTCATTGGTAGAAGATCAGGGGGTCATAGATGGAAGGTCAATGTTGGTGGGGGTCGATGATAGAAGATCGATGTTCAGTGGACCACTGATAGAAGATCAGAGATTCATTGATAGAAGTATCAATGTATAAAAAAATCATTGATTGATCAGTGTTTGAAGGGTCAGTGACTCATGGCATGATGATTTAAGGGTGACTGAAAATGGCTCACTGATAACAGGCTATATATTTATGTTACACTTTTAAAGGAATCCCTGCCTTGCACCAGCCTCTCCCACTCAACGCCACACCTTCACCATACCCAACTCCCTCAGCCCAGACCTTTGCATCCCCGGACGTCCCCGCGTGTACCTCTTTCTCCCCGCAGATGTGACTGACAAAGGACCCCGATGCTGGGCTGGAGGAAGGGCCCAGGATGGCTGCCACACCTTTGGGCAGAATTTGACACACTGCAGAGGAAGAGCACAGTAAGATTGGTTGTGTGGTAGTGGTGATGATGGTGGAAAGGGGGAGTGGAAGGTTCAGGTGATGAAAGTCAGGGCGGAGGGTGATGTCACTGCGGAGAAGGTGGATACAGTCTTGGCCAAGTGGGGATTTAGTAGAATGGGGCAGAGCTGTGAGCACCTTTTCAGTGTCAACAGCCAACGCTGACGGTTGGTCCTGTGACCTAGCTGTTACCCTGCAAGCCCTGACATTCAATCCTAGGTCCCAACAGCACAGGTCAAAGACAATCACAGCTCAGTGCTGGCTCCAGGTTGTTTAATACCATCAATCCCGCTTCACATAATCTAGCAAGTCATTTCAGCCCTCCAGTGTCTCTCCAATTCTCTAAACTTCCAGATCTCCTCAACATGTTGGAGGCCATCGAGACCAAGTCGCCCCACAGAGAAGTCCCATTCTCCTTCCCAGCCCCAATTTTCCTTGTAACTTATTCTCCCACATTCCCACCAACTTCCCTCTGATTATCCTACTCATCAACACAGGGTGGGGGGGGGTTACAATTTATAGCTACCAATTAACCCACCGATCCACGCACCCTTGGGATATGGGAGGAAGCCCGGGTGGTCACAGGGAAAACATGCAAACGCCACACGAAGAGTGCCAGGGGTTGGGAACAAACCCAGGTCTCTGGGGAGCTGTGGGCAGCGGCTCTACCCCCTGCACTAACTGTGTTGCCCTCGCCCTGCAGGAAAAAAGTTCCAGACCGGCATCACTCTGCGTGATGTGGTGTGTAAGCACAATACAGGAGTACAATATTGGCTGAATTATGGGATGGTTCGGTCACCAAGTCTGGTAACAACACAGGCAGACTGCTTCTGAGGATTGAGGGGATCGTGCACAGAAGTGGTGTGGAGGTAGAATACCAGCCCTGCTGTTGACAAAGGAGGAAGTGGATGGAAGAGAAAGAGAGTGGGCAAAAGAGGAGAGAGGGGAAAGAGCAGGTAAGGTGGGGTGGAGGAAAGACGGAGGGGCATTAGGTGGAAGAGAGCGAAGACAGAGGAGAGCAAGTTGAAGACGGGGGAAAGTGAGAAGGGAGAAAGGGAACAGAAAGGTGAGAGGAGTATAAAATGAGGGAGAGGGAAGAGAGAGGGAGCAGAGGGAGGTGAGGGGTGAGAGGACTTAGAGGAATTTGGAAGAAAAGGGTGAGAGGGAAGTGAAAGGGGAGGGAAGAGGGGGCAAGAGAGGAGAAAGATGGGGGGAGAGGGAAGAGAGCACAGTTAGAAGGTAGGAAAAGGAGGTTGAAGGAAGGAAGAGAGGAGGAGGAGGACAGAGAGAAGAAGCATGAGAGGGAAGGGAAAAGGCAATGAGAAAGAGGAGAGGGATGGAAAAGAGGAGGAAAGGGTAAGGGAGAGGTAAGAGTAGAAAAGGAAAAAGATGAAGGGGATACAGAGAAGAACAGATGTAGATGGAGGAAGACAGAGAGGAAGACAGGAGAGAGTGAGACAGAAAAATAGAGAAGGAGAGTAATGGAGAGATGAAGATGGGGAAAGATGGAAATAGGGGCGAGACAGAGCGATGGAGACGGGAGTGTTGGAGAGACGAAAGGGAACACAGAAAGGTAATGAGATATGGAGGTTTAATAAAAAGCCAGGCAGAGAAAGGAATATAGAGAGAAAGGAATAACAAATTTGGTCTCCTATAACCTCCATGATGTGATTAGTCAGACAGGATTGACCCAAATCTCCCCACCCCCGCCCACACCCTGTTACCAGTCACTCTTCTCAGCCCTTCACCCCAAGATCTCTGCTTTTCCTAATGTGACCTCTTTGCCCACATATAGTGAGTCTGCGGATTCATCCTGGGCTCTCCTGCTCCATACCTGAGTGCCTTTTCTCCACTAGTGGAAGGAATCCCAGGTCCTGACACTTAGCCTGGCCTAGTCGGCAGCACTCTCTGCTTGTTGCCACTCCACGCCCTCGCGATCTGAATGGTATGGGTAAAAGACAATGGGAAACTGCCATGGGAGAACACCCACCCAACGTAGAGAATGGGATGTTGGAATGAACGGGATGAGAAGAAGGGATCCTGTTGGACTTGGAGGTACAGACATCAGGCAGGCAGTGATGTCGAAACAGACTGAGAGACCAGCAGAGACACAGATGGTAGACAGATACAGCAGACCTAGACAGAAACAGAGGGATGGGGACCAGGGACCCAGAGAAGGGAGGTCCAGGGAGCAGTCACCCAGAGATCGGGGGGGCGGGGGAGAAATGATGAGGAAAACCCCTGAAATGGTGGGGGAGAGGACAGGGAGGAGACACCCAGAGAAGGGGGCATGGGGAGCAGGGACCCAGAGACAGGAGGTCTGGGGAACAGACAAGGCGGGGGGAGGGGAGAATGGGTAGCAGGAACAGAGAGATAGGGAACAGAAATCCAGAGGTGGTGGTGGGGGGATTGGAAAAATGGGCAGCAGACTCCTAGAGATGGTGGGGGGGGGGGTGCAGGGACCCAGAGAGAGTGGAGGGGGGCAGACACGTACTCATGTCCGTCGTCTCGTACTGGCTGTCCTGCTGCAGCTCAAAGATGTCGACCTCCACGCGAGCCCGCGCGGGCACCTCGATGATGCTGTTGATCTGCTCACGGGCCAGAGCCAGGGCCAGGCGCTCTCCTCGGCCACACGAGGTGTGGTCATCCAGGATTGAGGCTGCAACACACAACGTCCCTCAGTGGCTCGGCCACACACGAGGGGATGTGAAAAGGGTGCAGGGAGGAGGGGGTGGTGGTGTGAGTGGGACAGAGGAGGGAGTAGGGAAGGGAGGAGGAGCAATGAGTGAAGATCAGAAGGAGAGAGGAGGGAGCGGTGAGTGAGGGGGATGGAGGAGGGGGCAGTGAGTGAAGGAGATGGAGGAGGGGTGGAGTGAGAGGGATGGAGGGGGGTAATGTGTGGGGGAGGAAGCAGGATGCAGTGAGCGAGAGAGTGACATGTCAGGAGGAGGGAGGAGGGGATTGATGTGTGAGGAGGAGGAGGAGGAGGAGGAGGGGGAGAGGATTGATGTGTGAGGGGGAGGGAGGAGGGGATTGATGTGTGAGGAGGAGGGAGGAGGGGATTGATGTGTGAGGGGGAGGGGATTGATGTGTGAGGGGAGGGGATTGATGTGTGAGGGGGAGGGTGGAGGGGATTGATGTGTGAGGGGAGAGAGGAGGGAATTGATATGTGGGGGAGGGAGGATGGGATTGATGTGTGGGCGAGGGGAGGGGATTGATGTGTGAGGGGAGGGAGGAGGGGTTTGATGTGTGAGGGGGAGGGAGGAGGGGATTGATGTGTGAGGGGAGGGAGGAGGGGATTGATGTGTGAGGAGAGGGAGGATGGGGGGATTGATGTTTGAGGAGCAGGGAGGAGGGGTTTGATGTGTGAGGGGGAGGAGGGGAGGGGATTGATGTGTGAGAGGGAGGGAGGAGGGGATTGATGTGTGAGGGGGAGAAAGGAGACGGTTGAAGAGGGAGGAGGGGGTTAATGTGTGAGGGGGAAGGAGGAAGAGGTTGATGTGTGAGGAGGAGGGAAGAGGGGATTGATGTGTGAGGAGGAGGGAGGAGGGGATTGATGTTTGAGGGGAGGGAGGAAGAGATTGATGTGTGGGGGGGAGAGAGGAGGCGGTTGAAGTGGGAGGAGGGGGTTAATGTGTGAGGGGGAGGTAGGAGTGTACCATGAGTGAGGGAGTGGTTTGCGAGGAGGGGCAGTAAGTGAGGGGGAGAAAAGGGATGATGAGTGAGGGAGAGAGAGAAGGAGCAATGAGTGAGGGGAAGGGTGCAGGCAGAGGGGCAGAGTGACTGAGGGGTGTTTCAGGGATTTAGAGTGATGTGGGATTTACGCAACAGTGTTCAGTCGTATTGTTAGCAACTGGAGGTGTCAATGGGTTCTCTGTCAGCTGGTATTTCAGGGAGTTATTACAGAGCGATGGTGTATGTGTAGTCACTGACTGAGGCGGTGTTTCGGGGAGTTACTAGTGAATGACGATGTTTATGTGGGGTTAATTAACAGACACAGTGTTATTAGTGAGTGACTCCAGGAAGCTATTAGCAAGTGACAATTGGTATGTGGGATTCATTCAAATAGGCAGTATTTCGGTAGCGTTGTTAGTGACGATATTTATGTGAGGTAAATTGACCGAGGCAGAGTTTCAGGGAGTTTTTTAAGTGAGTGACAATGTATTTGCAGCATCAATCAAAGTAGGTAGTATTTAGGTCATGTTATTCGGAAGTCATGCTGTACCTGTGGTGTTAAGAAACAGAGGCAGTGTTTCAGGGAGTTATTAATGAGTGTCAATACTCATGTGAAATTAATTGACCGAGACGGGTTTGGGAGCATTGTTAGTGAGTGATAATGTATCTGCGGGTTCATCGACCATGGCGGTGTTTCAGGAAGTTATTAACGTCTGACCATATTCATGTGAGGTTAATTGACCAAGTTGGTGTTTCAGGAGTTATTAGTGAGTGACAATATATCTGTGGAGTTAATCGACCGAGACGCTGCTTCGGGAACGTAATTCGCGGGTGTGAGTTACCCCACGTGCCCCGTCGCTGTCGACTGAGCTCACTGACCCATGCGCAGTGTGGAGAACAGCTGTCGGCTCCGTCTGGTGAACATCAGTAACAGAAGCAGCATGGCTGGCAGCAGCTGCATCTTCGTCCGCTCCTCATGGAAAAGGTTTGGTTCACAGTCCCACGACACCCACCTGCAAGAACACGAGACCTGGCACTTCACTGGCACAGCAGCACTGTGTGCAAAATGTGAACAGACAAGTTTCATGCTGGCATGTTCTCAGAGATGGTACCCTGTGAAAACCTGGACAACTAAACCGCCCTCCCATGTCACATCTATTGAGCTTATCTTACATACTGTTCATACAGATCAGACCAAAGATGCATACATCAAGATGCTCTTCATCGACTACAGCTCAGCTTTCAATACCATCATACCGTCAAAACTAATCAATAAGGTCCAAGACCTTGGCCTCCATGCCTCTTTGTGCAATTGGATCCTGGATTACCTCACTTGCAGACCCCAGTCAGTTCAGATTGGCACAACATCTCCTCCATGACCTTCATCAGCTTAGGTGTATGACAAGGCTGTGTGCTTAGCCCCCTGTTCCACTGGCTTTACACTTATGACTGTGTGGCTTAGCACAGCTTCAACGCCATATTCAGGTTTGCTGATGACACCACAGTTGTGATGAATCAGCATATGGGAGGGAGATTAAAAGTCTAGCTGTCACAGCAACAACCTCTCACTCAATTTCGGCAAGACCAAGGAACTGATTATAGACTTCAGGAGAGGGAAAACAGAGGTCCAAGGGCCAGTCCTCATCGGAGGAACAAAGGTAGAGAGGGTTATCAGCTTTAAGTTCTTGCGTGTTACTATTTCAGATGACCTGTCGTGAGCCCAGTACATAAGTGCAATTGCAAAGAAAGCACAGCAGAGCCACTACTTCCTTAGGAGTTTACGGAGATTTGGCATGACATGTAAAACTTTGACAAACTTCTATAGATGTGAAGTGGAGAGGTTATTGACTGGTGCAGCCTGGCCTACAAAAAGTAGGAGATTTGGCCCAGTACATCATGGCTAAAGCCCTCTCAACCACTGAGCACATCTATATGAAACACTGTAGTAGGAAAGCAGCATCTGTCATCAGAGATCCCCTCCACCCAGGTTATGCTCTCTTCTTGCTGGTGCCATCAGGTAGAAGCTACAGGTTGACCATATTGAATCCGGCAATCAGCAATCCGGTTCGACCACTGGTTCAGACATACTCTTCGCCAGCCTAATTTCAAATTTTGATTGTCACCACACCAACCCATCGCCACTGTTTTGGTGGCCCCATTAGCAGAATCAGCTGTTGTCATGGTCTTTAAAGAAGCAAATCATTTCTCCATGTTATTCTGCACTTATTTTTATAACCTGTGCTTATCTACCCCAGTCATGTCTTCAGTGATGAAGGAAGTGCTTCTCGTAAAGTGCAAACACCATACGTTATCTATACAAGATAACGTGGAAGTTCTGAAAAAACTCGACAGTGGTGTGTCTGTGAAAAGTACATGCAACTTGTATAACATTGGCTTCCACAG
Organism: Mobula hypostoma; assembly: GCF_963921235.1. NCBI lineage: Eukaryota > Metazoa > Chordata > Chondrichthyes > Myliobatiformes > Myliobatidae > Mobula > Mobula hypostoma. The sequence goes on from NC_086104.1 coordinate 125,982,379, forward strand.
CTTATGATATAAAGAAACAAAACAAAAGTTGGTCCAGTTCTTCGCTGACAGCGAATCAAAAAAAAGAGGTGCATAAGGAAAGTAATGAAAGATGGAGGATGTTCACAACTAGATAAAGTTCCCATAAAGTGGTTTAAACTCCGCATCGGCGAAGGTGTAGAACTGTCAGGAGAGATGGCAAAGGAACTCATGAAGAGTTAGGACTGGATTATCAGTGTGACTACAGTGAAGGGTGGCTTCAGCGATTCAAGCAGCAACAGGGCATAAAATTTCATGCAGTGTATGGTGAGAAACAGTCAGTAGACAAGGAACCAGCTGCTGAGTTTATTGATGAGCTAGCTTCTGATGAAAAATTAAGTGCTACAATGCGGACGAAACGTTGGCATTGTACTCCAAGACAAGTGCTGACTACGGAGAAAGCAGTATCTCCAACAGGTTATAAAGCATCAAAATATCATGTCACTGTGTTGGGCTGCTTTAATGTTGCAGGAATCCACAGGTGTAAGTTGTTAGTCATTGGCAAGAGTTTATGTCCCAGAGCTTTCAAAGGTATGGAGCAGTTTCCAGTAATATACAACGCCAACAAAAAAGGATGGATTACAATTGACGTTACATTGGAATGGTTTGAACGTTACTTTGTTCCAGAAGCGAGAGCACACTGTGACTCTGTTGGTCTGGACAAAAGTTGTAAGATAATGCTGATTTTAGATAACTGCTCTGCGCATCCAAAAGCAGAACTCTTGAGAAAGAATGATGTTTACGATATCTACCTGCCACCTAACTATATGCTAGTAATTCAACCCCTAGACAATGGCACATTATGCTCTTTGGAGATTAAGTATTGCTCCATTTATGAAGTGGCTACTAACTGTAGTTGACTCTGGCAGACCAGTACACGAATTTGTGAAAGAATTGCTTTTCATTTGTCATTTCTTTTTTCTTTATTATCCAAGGATGAGGTGATTATAAGACCATAAGATATGAGCAGAAATAGGCCATTTGGCCCATCAAGTCTGCTCCACCATTCAATGATGGCTGATCCTTTTTCTCCTCCTATAAGACCATAAGACATAGGAGCAGATTTAGGCCATCAGCACGCGGGTTAGAGGTGTTTATTTATTTAATCCTACCCTAACCACCTATGATTCGGCAAACAACAGGAATTCTGCAGATGCTGGAAATTCAAGCAACACACATAAAAGTTGCTGGTGAACACAGCAGGCCAGGCAGCATCATTGATGCTGCGTTCACCAGCAACTTTTATATGATTCGGCAAAATCACTAATCCGGCACTGCACAGGTCCCAATCAATCCGGATTTGTGGTGGTTATCCAGTAGAAGAGCTCCAGGACTTGGACCACCGGGTTCAGGAACAGTCACTACCCCTCATCATCAGGCTCTTGAACAAACAGGGATAACTACATTCAACTTCACTTGCCCCATCGTTGAAGTGTTCCCACAACGAATGATCTCACTTTCAAGGGCTCATTATCTCATTATCTCATGCTCTCACCATATATTGCAATTTACTGTACGGTATTTATATTTGCATTTGCAGTTTGTTATCTTCTCCACTCTTGTTGATCTTTCATTGACCCTGATATACAAATGCTTTGTAATTACTATTCTATAAATTTGTTGAGTATGCCCACAAGAACATGAATTTCAGGGCTATATATGGTGACATATATGTACTTTGATAACAAACTTACTTTGAATTTTGAATCATTAGACAGTATATTAAGGCAAACAAGGTAAAACAATAACAATGCAGAATTAAGTGCAAAAGCTACAGGGTTAATAACTGAGTGCAGTTTTATAACGAGCCAGACAGTGAGGTCAAGGGTCCAGCTTATCAAACAACAGTTCTGTTCAAGAGTCTTATAACGGTGGGATAGAAGCTGTCCTTGAGCCTGGTGGTATGTGCTTTCAGGGTTTGTATCTTCTGCCCGATGGGAGAGGGGTGAAGAAAGAATGTTTGGCACTAAATCTCTTGGGCACTAAATCTGCCAAAAACTAAATACAGTGAATCAGAGTCAGAAGTTATTGCTGAACAGTTTCTAGCTAGTGTCAGTCACGTGCACTTGTGTGGGCGTTAGACACTCCACTGTGCTTAGAGTGAACAATTTTTATATAGTGTCAGTGACGTGTGTTTGTCTTCCAACAACAGTGATTTTTATCACTGATAGTTGGCGAGAAATAAGCAGTAAGACAATTCAGAACTGTTTTCCTCACTGCAGTTTCAAGCAATCAGGCTTGGAGATGACAAAAATGACTGGGAGTGAAAACGAAACAATTTCACTATTCAACAAGTTAGAAACTACAAAGCATTTAAAGATAATAACAATCATCTTGAATGTTACAATGATAACAAAGATTTAAAGGGTACAATCATCAAAAGTATTGTATGAAGGCAGTCCAAAGTCTGCACTGGGTAGTCTGTGCTGATCTTGTTCATTTATAATTGTTACGAGAATACACATAAAATTAAGATGTTTGCTGGCCTGGGCTAGCATCAGTGGCATCAGCAGTTGGTCTGCCACCTGCCCTCAGGGGAAGGAGAGATAAGGAACAATGGAGCAGCGTCTGGAGATGTGTAATGAAGGGATGTGGGAGGAAGAGCTGTCTGGAGCGGCTCCCCCCTTTGAACCCTGAACTGTTTGAAGTGATGGACAGGCGATACCCCAGCAGGGGGATAAAAAGGGACAGGTTCGCTAAGACAGACACACACGCCACCCGAGGTAACGAGACCCTGGAAGCGGTGCGCTTCTCACGAGTGGGTGAGAAGTCCCAGACAACGACAAGGGTGGAAAGGTACGATCAGCGGGAACCCGGTGTGTGTCCGCCCTTGCCTGGGTGCCGGGTTCACTGCAGAGGATCGACCGCATCTGGAGGAGGGGTCACAGTCGGTGACATCACCAAGGATCCGCCCAAAAGCTGTTTGTGAGCCATCTCGCTGGTCTGTGAGCCATCTTGCTGGTCTGTGAGTGAAGCTGGTCTGTGAGTGAAGCCGTTCTGAATGATGAGTTGTTCCTATTCTATCTCTCTCTTCCCCCACGTTGTCCACCGCCATGGCAACGATTACTGCGAACTGAACTACTAAATTGGACTGAACTTTGAGTCATTTTGAAATTGGTCATTTACCCCTAGACAACGATAGAGCTTGATTGATGCTGTTATCTTAATTCTGTGCACATGTGTGTTTATCATCACTGAACTGTTGCATTTATTATCCTTTCGATTACTGTGTTGCTTGTTTCTTTAATAAAACTTTCTTAGTTCTAGTACTCCAGACTCCAACTGAGTGATCCATTTCTGCTGGTTTGGCAACCCAGTTACGGGGTACGTAACATAATCAATCAAAAGAACATGGCTTCACTGGATGAATTCCTCTATCGATAACTATTAGAAACTGATACACATTTTCATAGTACTGAGTAGTATTGATAGTGTTCTAATTTGTATTTCATTTAAGTAAATTTGTTACTGTTAAACAGTAGTCTGTCTTTTTTTTATACTATTATTTAACTACTTCCACGAAAATTTGGCTAACTGAGGCAGTGGCTTAATTGAGCCATAATGTACTGCTCCTGACATGTCCTAATTAACTGGAATCCACTGTACATCTTTAAAGGAAAACTAGATTACTTGAGACGTTTATTGGAATCATAGCATCATACTGCATGGAAATGGGCCCTTCAGCCCACTGAGCCCATGCTAGCCCCAAGTACTATTAGTGCACCCATTAAGAAGCAGACATGCTGGCCTTCATCAGTCAGGGTAACTGAGTGGAGGAGTAGGGAAGTTATGTTGCAGTTAAATAAGTCATGCAATATCATGTACAACTTTAGTCATCCTGTTACAGAAAAGACATTATTTATCTAGAAAGAGTACAGAAAAGATTTACCATGACGTTGCATGGACTTGGAGGCCCAATTTACAAAGAGATGTTGTGTAGAGTTGCACTTCATTCCCCGGAACGTAGGCAATTGTGTGGTGACCCGATAGAGGTATATAAGATCATGAAGGGCATGGACAGTGAAAGCACAGTCTTCATCCCGGGGAAGAGGAGGGTACTAAAAATAGGGGGGCAAAAGGTTTAATAACATAAGGAAGAAATTTAAAAAGGGACAACAGGGGCAGCTTTCTCATGCAGAGGGTGGTGCATGTTTGGAATGAGCTGCCAGAAATACTGGCTGAAGACATTATACTTTATTGTCGCCAAACAATTGATACTAGAATGTACAATCATCACAGCGATGTTTGATTCTGCGCTTCCCGCTCCCTGGAGTACAAATCGATAGTAAATATTAAAAATTTAAATTATAAATCATAAATAGAAAATAGAAAATGGAAAGTAAGGTAGTGCAAAAAAAGCCAGAGGCAGGTCTGAACATTTGGAGGGTACGGCCCAGATTCGGGTCAGGATCCGTTCAGCAGTCTTATCACAGTTGGAAAGAATCTGTTCCTAAATCTGGCTGTATGAGTCTTCAAGCTCCTGAGCCTTCTCCCGGACGGAAGAGGGACGGAAAGTGTGTGGGCAAGAGAGCACATTATCAATATTTCAAATTCATCTTGATTAAGTACATGGAGAGGAGAGGTTTAAAGAGCTACAGACTAAACATGAGCAGATGGGACTAGTCCACTGGGCAGCATAATCGGCATGGACGAGTTGGGTCAAAGGGCATGTTTCCCTGCTGTACGACTCTGTCTTTCTCCATCTACACTAAAACCACTGTATTCCAATCAAATGTCCAGGTCTGTCTACGCACTAGGGACAGTATATAGAGGGCAATTATCCTATCCACTGCAGTCACAGAGAGAACATGCAAACACGTGCACGCGCACACACACACACACACACACACACACACACACACACACAGATTGGGATCAAATCCATGTCTCTGGGACGAAACTAAGTTAGTGGTCCCCCAGCTGCTGGCTTCTCAGCCCCGTTCACAGATAAATCTGCAATATGCTCGGGGCACAAAATGTGCAGAGGGGGAGACAGAAAACTAGTAGGATCTCAGTCAGCCCAGGCAGAGTGGAGAGACCTGAGGCTCCAGTACACTGCCCAGTTCGGCAAGTGTACCAGGAAAGGACAGCTGTCCCAGAGTCTGGGGAAAGTACTGTCCCAACCCGGTGCCTTCCACTGGGTATGATCTCTGGAGAAAATGGGGTGCTTCATGTCTATAGCGAAAATACAGTGGGAACATTGTGATAGAGAAAATACACTGGGAACACTGTTGCAAGTGCACTGGGTACACTCTGTCAGAAGAAAATATACTAGAAACATTGTATTAACAGGTGTACTGGAACACTGTAAGACCAAGTACACTGGGAACACTGTGAGATCAAGTACAGTGGGAACGCTGCGATGGAGAATACATAGTGGGAGCACTGACAGCAAATACAATGGGAACACGGTGAGAGGAAACACACTCTCTCTACACTTCTCACTGCCCTAGTAAAGCAGCCAATCAAAGACCCTACCCGCCCCAAACATTGTCTTTCCTCCCCTCTCCCAGAGGGCAGAAGATACAAAAGCCTGAAAACACATACCTCCAGGCCTAAGGACAGCTTCTACCCTGCTTGAACGATAAGGTGGATTCTTGGCTTCTTTATGATCTTGGATTTTATCGTTTGCCTGCACTGCACTCTTTCAGTAGCTTTTACACTTTATTCTGCATTGTTATTGTTTTACCTTCTTCTAGCTCAATGCACCGTGTAATGATTTGATCTGTATGAACAGTATGCAAGACAAGCTTTTCACTGTTTCTTAGTACATGTGACAATAATAAACCAATTCCAATATTAGGAACACTGTGGCATCAGCTACACTGGGAACGCTGTGGAAGGAGTATGTTGGGAGAAATGTAAAGAGTGAATACACTGGGAAAACTGTCAGGTTGAATGTACCGGGATCACTGTGAAAGTAAATACACTGGGGATAGTGCAAGTATGAGTTTTGTGTCCATTGGACTGAGAATTTCAATTAAAATGTCCAGAGGTGAACAAACCAGGGCCATATCTGGCAACAGTGGGAAACAGAGAGGGAATGAGACATAGAACTTCTGACCATGTCTCGAGGCAACTAGCAGAGGCAGAACTGCAATGCATACAGAGCGGCAGTAAGAAATGTAACGAACTGACAGAAATAGAGCCGTACCAGATGATAATTCAGCTGCTCTTCTTGCAAACTGTGCCATGGGATCCCTTATGTCCACCTGAGAGAGAAGCAATCCTCCATTAGCCCTTCAACTAAATGTGATTATACAACACCCCGCCCCCATCACCACCCCTCGCACAGTGCTCCCTCCTCACTGCTCTCCCACAGCCCGGTGTTCTTTCTTCACTGCCCCTCTCACACCATGGCACTTTGTCCTCAGCACTCCTCCCACTTCTCTGTGCTCTCTCCTCACACCTCTCCCACAGAACTCCCTCCTCACTGCCTCTCCCACAGCACAGCACTCCCTCCTCACGGTCTATCCCACAGCATGGCACTCTCTCCTTACTCTCTCCAACAGCATGGCACTCTCCCCTCACTGCCTCTCCAACAGCATGGCACTCTCCCCTCACTGTCTATCCCACAGCATGGCACTCTCCCCTCACTGTCTCTCCAACAGCATGGCACTCTCCCCTCACTGCCTCTCCAACAGCATGGCACTCTCCCCTCACTGTCTATCCCACAGCATGGCACTCTCTCCTTACTCTCTCCAACAGCATGGCACTCTCCCCTCACTGCCTCTCCAACAGCATGGCACTCCCTCCTCACTGTCTATCCCACAGCATGGCACTCTCTCCTTACTCTCTCCAACAGCATGGCACTCTCCCCTCACTGTCTCTCCCACAGCATGGCACTCTCCCCTCACTGCCTCTCCAACAGCATGGCACTCTCCCCTCACTGTCTATCCCACAGCATGGCACTCTCTCCTTACTCTCTCCAACAGCATGGCACTCTCCCCTCACTGCCTCTCCAACAGCATGGCACTCCCTCCTCACTGTCTATCCCACAGCATGGCACTCTCTCCTTACTCTCTCCAACAGCATGGCACTCTCTCACTGTCTCTCCCACAGAACTCCCTCCTCACTGTCTCTCCCACAGCATGGCACTCTCTCCTCACTCTCTCCAACAGCATGGCACTCTCCCCTCACTGTCTCTCCAACAGAACTCCCTCCTCACTGTCTCTCCCACAGCACAGCACTCCCTCCTCACTGTCTCTCCCACAGCATGGCACTCTCTCCTCACTGTCTCTCCAACAGCATGGCACTCTCTCCTCACTGTCTCTCCAACAGCATGGCACTCTCCCCTCACTGTCTCTCCCACAGAACTCCCTCCTCACTGTCTCTCCCACAGCATGGCACTCTTTCCTCACTCTCTCCAACAGCATGGCACTCTCTCCTCACTGTCTCTCCAACAGCATGGCACTCTCCCCTCACTGTCTCTCCCACAGAACTCCCTCCTCACTGCCTCTCCCACAGCATGGCACTCTCCCCTCACTGTCTCTCCCACAGAACTCCCTCCTCACTGCCTCTCCCACAGCATGGCACTCTCCCCTCACTGTCTCTCCCACAGCATGGCACTCTCTCCTCACTGTCTCTCCAACAGCATGGCACTCCCTCCTCACTGTCTCTCCCACAGCACAGCACTCCCTCCTCACTGTCTCTCCCATAGCATGGCACTCTCTCCTCACTGTCTCTCCCACAGAACTCCGTCCTCATTGTCTCTCCCACAGCATGGCACTCTCCCCTAACTGTCTCTCCAACAGCATGGCACTCTCCCCTCACTGCCTCTCCCACAGCATGGCACTCTCCCCTCACTGTCTCTCCCACAGAACTCCCTCCTCACTGTCTCTCCCACAGTGCATGGCACTCTTTCCTCACTCTCTCCAACAGCATGGCACTCTCTCCTCACTGTCTCTCCAACAGCATGGCACTCTCCCCTCACTGTCTCTCCCACAGAACTCCCTCCTCACTGCCTTTACCACAGCATGGCACTCTCCCCTCACTGTCTCTCCCACAGAACTCCCTCCTCACTGCCTCTCCCACAGCATGGCACTCTCCCCTCACTGTCTCTCCCACAGCACAGCACTCCCTCCTCACTGTCTCTCCCACAGCACAGAACTCCCTCCTCACTGCCTTTACCACAGCATGGCACTCTCTCCTCACTGTCTCTCCCACAGCATGGCACTCTCTCCTCACTGCCTCTCCCACAGCATGGCACTCTCTCCTCACTGTCTCTCCAACAGCATGGCACTCCCTCCTCACTGTCTCTCCCACAGCACAGCACTCCCTCCTCACTGTCTCTCCCATAGCATGGCACTCTCTCCTCACTGTCTCTCCCACAGAACTCCCTCCTCACTGTCTCTCCCACAGCACAGAACTCCCTCCTCACTGTCTCTCCCACAGCATGGCACTCTCCCCTAACTGTCTCTCCAACAGCATGGCACTCTCCCCTCACTGCCTCTCCCACAGCATGGCACTCTCCCCTCACTGTCTCTCCCACAGAACTCCCTCCTCACTGCCTCTCCCACAGCATGGCACTCTCTCCTCACTGTCTCTCCCACAGCATGGCACTCTCTCCTCACTGTCTCTCCCACAGCATGGCACTCTCTCCTCACTGTCTCTCCCACAGCATGGCACTCCCTCTCTCACATGGCCCCTCACTGTCTCTCCCACCCACAGCACAGTGGCACTCCCTCTCACTCTCTCAGCTGGCACTCTCCCCTCACCTCTCCAGCACTCTCTCCTCAGTCTCTCCCACAGCATGGCATTCTCTCTTCACTGCATGGCACTCCACTCACTGTCTCTCCCACACATGGCACCCCTCACCACCCCCACAGTGCAGCACTCTCTCCTCACTAGTGCGGCCTCCCCCACAGTGCAGCACTCTCTCCTCACCGCCCCACCACAGTGCAGCACTCTCTCTTCACCGCCTCACCCACAGTGCACCACTCTCTCCTCACTGCCCCTCCAGCAGCCACGCACTCTCTCCTCACTACCCCACCCACAGTGCAACACTCTCTCCTCACCGCCCCACCACAGTGCAGCACTCTCTCCCCACCGCCCCACCACAGTGCAGCACTCTCTCCTCACCGCCCCACCACAGTGCAGCACTCTCTCCTCACCGCCTCATCACAGTGCAACACTCTCTCCTCACCGCCCCACCACAGTGCAGCACTCTCTCCTCACCGCCCCACCACAGTGCAACACTCTCTCCTCACCGCCCCACCCAGAGTGCAACACTCTCTCCTCACCGCCCCACCACAGTGCAGCACTCTCTCCTCACCGCCTCATCACAGTGCAGCACTCTCTCCTCACCGCCTCATCACAGTGCACCACTCTCTCCTCACCGTCCCACCCAGAGTGCAACACTCTCTCCTCACCGCCCCACGACAGTGCACCACTCTCTCCTCACCGCCCCACCACAGTGCAGCACTCTCTCCTCACGGCCTCACCACAGTGCACCACTCTCTCCTCACCGCCCCACCCAGAGTGCAGCACTCTCTCCTCACCGCCCCACCACAGTGCACCACTCTCTCTTCACCGCCCCACCACAGTGCAGCACTCTCTCCTCACCGCCCCACCACAGTGCACCACTCTCTCTTCACCGCCCCACCACAGTGCACCACTCTCTCCTCACCGCCTCACCACAGTGCAGCACTCTCTCCTCACCGCCTCACCACAGTGCAGCACTCTCTCCTCACCGCCCCACCACAGTGCAGCACTCTCTCCTCACCGCCCCACCACAGTGCACCACTCTCTCCTCACCGCCCCACCCAGAGTGCAGCACTCTCTCCTCACCGCCTCACCCAGAGTGCAACACTCTCTCCTCACCGCCCCACCACAGTGCAGCACACTCTCCTCACCGCCCCACCCAGAGTGCAGCACTCTCTCCTCACCGCCCCACCACAGTGCAGCACTCTCTCCTCACCGCCCCACCCAGAGTGCAGCACTCTCTCCTCACCGCCCCACCACAGTGCACCACTCTCTCCTCACCGCCCCACCACAGTGCAACACTCTCTCCTCACCGCCCCACCACAGTGCAGCACTCTCTCCCCACCGCCCCACCACAGTGCAGCACTCTCTCCTCACCGCCTCACCACAGTGCAGCACTCTCTCCTCACCGCCCCACCACAGTGCAGCACTCTCTCCTCACCGCCTCATCACAGTGCAACACTCTCTCCTCACCGCCCCACCACAGTGCAGCACTCTCTCCTCACCGCCCCACCACAGTGCAACACTCTCTCCTCACCGCCCCACCCAGAGTGCAACACTCTCTCCTCACCGCCCCACCACAGTGCAGCACTCTCTCCTCACCGCCTCATCACAGTGCAGCACTCTCTCCTCACCGCCCCACCACAGTGCACCACTCTCTGCTCACCGCCCCACCCAGAGTGCAACACTCTCTCCCCACCGCCCCACCACAGTGCACCACTCTCTCCTCACCGCCCCACCACAGTGCAGCACTCTCTCCTCACCGCCTCACCACAGTGCACCACTCTCTCCTCACCGCCCCACCCACAGTGCAGCACTCTCTCCTCACCGCCCCACCACAGTGCACCACTCTCTCCTCACCGCCCCACCACAGTGCAACACTCTCTCCTCACCGCCCCACCACAGTGCACCACTCTCTCTTCACCGCCCCACCACAGTGCACCACTCTCTCCTCACCGCCTCAACCAGAGTGCAGCACTCTCTCCTCACCGCCTCACCACAGTGCAGCACTCTCTCCTCACCGCCCCACCACAGTGCAGCACTCTCTCCTCACCGCCCCACCACAGTGCACCACTCTCTCCTCACCGCCCCACCCAGAGTGCAGCACTCTCTCCTCACCGCCTCACCCAGAGTGCAACACTCTCTCTTCACCGCCCCACCACAGTGCAGCACACTCTCCTCACCGCCCCACCCAGAGTGCAGCACTCTCTCCTCACCGCCCCACCACAGTGCAGCACTCTCTCCTCACCGCCCCACCCAGAGTGCAGCACTCTCTCCTCACCGCCCCACCACAGTGCACCACTCTCTCCTCACCGCCCCACCAGAGTGCAACACTCTCTCCTCACCGCCCCACCACAGTGCACCACTCTCTCTTCACCGCCCCACCACAGTGCAACACTCTCTCTTCACCGCCCCACCACAGTGCACCACTCTCTCTTCACCGCCCCACCACAGTGCACCACTCTCTCCTCACCGCCTCACCACAGTGCAGCACTCTCTCTTCACCGCCCCACCACAGTGCACCACTCTCTCTTCACCGCCCCACCACAGTGCAAAACTCTCTCCTCACCGCCCCACCACAGTGCACCACTCTCTCTTCACCGCCCCACCACAGTGCACCACTCTCTCCTCACCGCCTCACCCAGAGTGCACCACTCTCTCCTCACCGCCCCACCACAGTGCAGCACTCTCTCCTCACCGCCCCACCACAGTGCAACACTCTCTCCTCACCGCCCCACCACAGTGCAGCACTCTCTCCCCACCGCCCCACCCAGAGTGCAGCACTCTCTCCTCACCGCCCCACCCAGAGTGCAACACTCTCTCCTCACCGCCCCACCACAGTGCACCACTCTCTCCTCACCGCCCCACAACAGTGCAGCACTCTCTCCTCACCGCCCCACCCAGAGTGTAGCACTCTCTCCTCACCGCCTCACCCAGAGTGCAACACTCTCTCCTCACCGCCCCACCACAGTGCAGCACTCTCTCCTCACCGCCCCACCCAGAGTGCAGCACTCTCTCCTCACCGCCCCACCACAGTGCAGCACTCTCTCCTCACCGCCCCACCCAGAGTGCAGCACTCTCTCCTCACCGCCCCACCACAGTGCACCACTCTCTCCTCACCGCCCCACCAGAGTGCAACACTCTCTCCTCACCGCCCCACCACAGTGCACCACTCTCTCCTCACCGCCCCACCACAGTGCAACACTCTCTCCTCACCGCCCCACCACACTGCACCACTCTCTCTTCAGCGCCTCACCACAGTGCACCACTCTCTCCTCACCGCCTCACCACAGTGCAGCACTCTCTCCTCACCGCCCCACCACAGTGCACCACTCTCTCTTCACCGCCCCACCACAGTGCAAAACTCTCTCCTCACCGCCCCACCACAGTGCACCACTCTCTCTTCAGCGCCTCACCACAGTGCACCACTCTCTCCTCACCGCCTCACCAGAGTGCACCACTCTCTCCTCACCGCCCCACCCAGAGTGCAGCACTCTCTCCTCACCGCCCCACCACAGTGCAACACTCTCTCTTCACCGCCCCACCACAGTGCAGCACTCTCTCCTCACCGCCCCACCCAGAGTGTAGCACTCTCTCCTCACCGCCTCACCCAGAGTGCAACACTCTCTCCTCACCGCCCCACCACAGTGCACCACTCTCTCCTCACCGCCCCACCACAGTGCAGCACTCTCTCCTCACCGCCCCACCCAGAGTTCAGCACTCTCTCCTCACCGCCTCACCCAGAGTGCAACACTCTCTCCTCACCGCCCCACCACAGTGCAGCACTCTCTCCTCACCGCCCCACCCAGAGTGCAGCACTCTCTCCTCACCGCCCCACCACAGTGCAGCACTCTCTCTTCACCGCCCCACCCAGAGTGCAGCACTCTCTCCTCACTGCCCCACCACAGTGCACCACTCTCTGCTCACCGCCCCACCCAGAGTGCAACACTCTCTCCCCACCGCCCCACCACAGTGCACCACTCTCTCTTCACCGCCCCACCACAGTGCAACACTCTCTCTTCACCGCCCCACCACTGTGCACCACTCTCTCTTCACCGCCCCACCACAGTGCACCACTCTCTGCTCACCGCCTCACCACAGTGCAGCACTCTCTCTTCACCGCCCCAGCACAGTGCAGCACTCTCTCTTCACCGCCCCACCACAGTGCAACACTCTCTCCTCACCGCCCCACCACAGTGCACCACTCTCTCTTCACCGCCCCACCACAGTGCACCACTCTCTCCTCACCGCCTCACCACAGTGCACCACTCTCTCCTCACCGCCCCACCCAGAGTGCAGCACTCTCTCCTCACCGCCTCACCCAGAGTGCAACACTCTCTCCTCACCGCCCCACCACAGTGCAGCACTCTCTCCTCACCGCCCCACCCAGAGTGCAGCACTCTCTCCTCACCGCCCCACCACAGTGCAGCACTCTCTCCTCACCGCCCCACCCAGAGTGCAGCACTCTCTCCTCACCGCCCCACCACAGTGCACCACTCTCTCCTCACCGCCCCACCACAGTGCAACACTCTCTCCTCACCGCCCCACCACAGTGCACCACTCTCTCCTCACCGCCCCACCACAGTGCAACACTCTCTCCTCACCGCCCCACCACACTGCACCACTCTCTCTTCAGCGCCTCACCACAGTGCACCACTCTCTCCTCACCGCCTCACCACAGTGCAGCACTCTCTCCTCACCGCCCCACCACAGTGCACCACTCTCTCTTCACCGCCCCACCGCCTCACCAGAGTGCACCACTCTCTCCTCACCGCCCCACCCAGAGTGCAGCACTCTCTCCTCACCGCCCCACCACAGTGCAACACTCTCTCTTCACCGCCCCACCACAGTGCAGCACTCTCTCCTCACCGCCCCACCACAGTGCAACACTCTCTCCTCACCGCCCCACCCAGAGTGCAACACTCTCTCCTCACCGCCCCACCACAGTGCACCACTCTCTCCTCACCGCCCCACCACAGTGCAGCACTCTCTCCTCACCGCCTCACCACAGTGCACCACTCTCTCCTCACCGCCCCACCCAGAGTGCAGCACTCTCTCCTCACCGCCTCACCACAGTGCACCACTCTCTCCTCACCGCCCCACCACAGTGCAGCACTCTCTCCTCACCGCCCCACCACAGTGCACCACTCTCTCTTCACCGCCCCACCACAGTGCAACACTCTCTCTTCACCGCCCCACCACTGTGCACCACTCTCTCTTCACCGCCCCACCACAGTGCACCACTCTCTGCTCACCGCCCCACCACAGTGCAGCACTCTCTCCTCACCGCCCCACCCAGAGTGCAGCACTCTCTCCTCACCGCCCCACCACAGTGCACCACTCTCTCCTCACCGCCCCACCACAGTGCAACACTCTCTCCTCACCGCCCCACCACAGTGCAGCACTCTCTCCTCACCGCCCCACCACAGTGCAGCACTCTCTCCTCACCGCCTCAACCAGAGTGCAGCACTCTCTCCTCACCGCCTCACCACAGTGCAGCACTCTCTCTTCACCGCCCCAGCACAGTGCAGCACTCTCTCTTCACCGCCCCACCACAGTGCAGCACTCTCTCCTCACCGCCCCACCACAGTGCAGCACTCTCTCTTCACCGCCCCACCACAGTGCAGCACTCTCTCCTCACCGCCCCACCACAGTGCACCACTCTCTCCTCACCGCCCCACCACAGTGCAACACTCTCTCCTCACCGCCCCACCACAGTGCAGCACTCTCTCCCCACCGCCCCACCCAGAGTTCAGCACTCTCTCCTCACCGCCTCACCCAGAGTGCACCACTCTCTCCTCACCGCCCCACCACAGTGCAGCACTCTCTCCTCACCGCCCCACCACAGTGCAACACTCTCTCCTCACCGCCCCACCACAGTGCAGCACTCTCTCTTCACCGCCCCACCCAGAGTGCAGCACTCTCTCCTCACCGCCCCACCACAGTGCAGCACTCTCTCCTCACCGCCCCACCCACAGTGCAGCACTCTCTCCTCACCGCCCCACCACAGTGCAGCACTCTCTCCTCACCGCCCCACCACAGTGCAACACTCTCTCCTCACCGCCCCACCACAGTGCAGCACTCTCTCCTCACCGCCCCACCACAGTGCACCACTCTCTCCTCACCGCCCCACCACAGTGCACCACTCTCTCCTCACCGCCCCACCACAGTGCAGCACTCTCTCCCCACCGCCTGAACCAGAGTGCAACACTCTCTCCCCACCGCCCCACCACAGTGCAACACTCTCTCCTCACCATCTCACCACAGTGCAGCACTCTCTCCCCACCGCCCCACCACAGTGCAACACTCTCTCCTCACCATCTCACCACAGTGCAGCACTCTCTCTTCACCGCCCCACCCAGAGTGCAGCACTCTCTCCTCACTGCCCCACCACAGTGCACCACTCTCTCCTCACCGCCCCACCAGAGTGCAACACTCTCTCCTCACCGCCCCACCACAGTGCACCACTCTCTCCTCACCGCCCCACCACAGTGCACCACTCTCTCCTCACCGCCCCACCACAGTGCAGCACTCTCTCCTCACCGCCCCACCACAGTGCACCACTCTCTCCTCACCGCCCCACCCACAGTGCAGCACTCTCTCCTCACCGCCCCACCACAGTGCACCACTCTCTCCTCACCGCCCCACCACAGTGCAGCACTCTCTCCTCACCGCCCCACCACAGTGCAACACTCTCTCCTCACCGCCCCACCACAGTGCACCACTCTCTCCTCACCGCCTCACCACAGTGCACCACTCTCTCCTCACCGCCTCACCACAGTGCAGCACTCTCTCTTCACCGCCCCACCACAGTGCAGCACTCTCTCCTCACCGCCCCACCACAGTGCAGCACTCTCTCCTCACCGCCCCACCACAGTGCAACACTCTCTCCCCACCGCCCCACCCAGAGTGCAGCACTCTCTCCTCACCGCCTCACCCAGAGTGCAACACTCTCTCTTCACCGCCCCACCACAGTGCAGCACACTCTCCTCACCGCCCCACCCAGAGTGCAGCACTCTCTCCTCACCGCCCCACCACAGTGCAGCACTCTCTCCTCACCGCCCCACCCAGAGTGCAGCACTCTCTCCTCACCGCCCCACCACAGTGCAACACTCTCTCCCCACCGCCCCACCCAGAGTTCAGCACTCTCTCCTCACCGCCTCACCCAGAGTGCACCACTCTCTCCTCTCCGCCCCACCACAGTGCAACACTCTCTCCCCACCGCCTGAACCAGAGTGCAACACTCTCTCCCCACCGCCCCACCACAGTGCACCACTCTCTCCTCACCGCCCCACCACAGTGCACCACTCTCTCTTCACCGCCCCACCACAGTGCACCACTCTCTCCTCACCGCCCTACCACAATGCAACACTCTCTCCCCACCGCCCCACCCAGAGTTCAGCACTCTCTCCTCACCGCCTCACCACAGTGCACCACTCTCTCCTCACCGCCTCACCACAGTGCAGCACTCTCTCTTCACCGCCCCACCACAGTGCAGCACTCTCTCCTCACCGCCTCACCACAGTGCACCACTCTCTCCCCACCGCCCCACCACAGTGCAACACTCTCTCCTCACCGCCCCACCACAGTGCAGCACTCTCTCCTCACCGCCCCACCACAGTGCAACACTCTCTCCCCACCGCCCCACCCAGAGTTCAGCACTCTCTCCTCACCGCCCCACCACAGTGCAACACTCTCTCCTCACAGCCCCACCACAGTGCAGCACTCTCTCCTCACCGCCTCAACCAGAGTGCAGCACTCTCTCCTCACCGCCTCAACCAGAGTGCAACACTCTCTCCTCACCGCCCCAGCACAGTGCAGCACTCTCTCCTCACCGCCCCACCACAGTGCAGCACTCTCTCCTCACCGCCTCACCACAGTGCACCACTCTCTCCTCACCGCCCCACCACAGTGCAGCACTCTCTCTTCACCGCCCCACCACAGTGCACCACTCTCTCCTCACCGCCCCACCACAGTGCAACACTCTCTCCTCACCGCCCCACCACAGTGCACCACTCTCTCCTCACCGCCCCACCACAGTGCACCACTCTCTCCTCACCGCCCCACCCAGAGTGCAGCACTCTCTCCTCACCGCCCCACCACAGTGCAGCACTCTCTCCTCACCGCCCCACCCACAGTGCAGCACTCTCTCCTCACCGCCCCACCACAGTGCACCACTCTCTCCTCACCGCCCCACCCAGAGTGCAGCACTCTCTCCTCACCGCCCCACCACAGTGCACCACTCTCTCCTCACCGCCCCACCACAGTGCAGCACTCTCTCCTCACCGCCCCACCCAGAGTGCAGCACTCTCTCCTCACCGCCCCACCACAGTGCAGCACTCTCTCCTCACCGCCCCACCACAGTGCACCACTCTCTCCTCACCGCCCCACCACAGTGCACCACTCTCTCCTCACCGCCCCACCACAGTGCACCACTCTCTCCTCACCGCCCCACCACAGTGCACCACTCTCTCCTCACCGCCTCACCACAGTGCAGCACTCTCTCTTCACCGCCCCACCACAGTGCAGCACTCTCTCTTCACCGCCCCACCACAGTGCAGCACTCTCTCCTCACCGCCCCACCACAGTGCACCACTCTCTCCTCACCGCCCCACCACAGTGCACCACTCTCTCCTCACCGCCCCACCACAGTGCAGCACTCTCTCCTCACCGCCCCACCACAGTGCAGCACTCTCTCCTCACCGCCCCACCACAGTGCAGCACTCTCTCCTCACCGCCCCACCACAGTGCAGCACTCTCTCCTCACCGCCCCACCACAGTGCACCACTCTCTCCTCACCGCCCCACCACAGTGCAACACTCTCTCCTCACCGCCCCACCACAGTGCACCACTCTCTCTTCACCGCCCCACCACAGTGCACCACTCTCTCTTCACCGCCCCACCACAGTGCAACACTCTCTCCTCACCGCCCCACCACAGTGCACCACTCTCTCCTCACCGCCCCACCACAGTGCACCACTCTCTCCTCACCGCCCCACCACAGTGCAACACTCTCTCCTCACCGCCCCACCACAGTGCAACACTCTCTCCTCACCGCCCCACCACAGTGCACCACTCTCTCCTCACCGCCCCACCACAGTGCACCACTCTCTCCTCACCGCCTCACCACAGTGCAGCACTCTCTCCTCACCGCCTCACCACAGTGCAGCACTCTCTCCTCACCGCCCCACCACAGTGCAGCACTCTCTCCTCACCGCCCCACCACAGTGCACCACTCTCTCCTCACCGCCCCACCACAGTGCACCACTCTCTCCCCACCGCCTCAACCAGAGTGCAACACTCTCTCCCCACCGCCCCACCACAGTGCAACACTCTCTCCTCACCGCCCCACCACAGTGCACCACTCTCTCCTCACCGCCCCACCACAGTGCACCACTCTCTCCTCACCGCTTCACCACAGTGCACCACTCTCTCCTCAGCGCCTCACCACAGTGCAACACTCTCTCCCCAGCGCCCCACCACAGTGCAACACTCTCTCCCCACCACCCCTCCAGACAGCACCACTCTCTCCTCAATGTCCCACTGTCCACTAGCCTTCCCTCATACTTGTTGCAGTTGTGTGTGTGCTGTGTGTTTCTGTACAGGCACAGCCACATCCTTGGGTGCTGCAGCTCTCTGCTGTCAGTCTCCATTTAAGCAATCCCATTCCCCTGCTCCTCCTTCTAAATCAAACAACTCCACCATTCCCCTGTTGTACCCCATTTGACAACTCTTTGCTTTGTCACCTCATCTATCCACAACTCACTGTAAACAGTCGGTAGTCTCTTACCTGGCTGCCCTTCGACCTATTTTTGGGTGGTCAGTAAATCTTACAGCTGTATATGTGTTTCCTATCCCTGACACATCACTGTTTGTTGTGAGTTGTGGTCCCAGCACAGATCCACGGTCACACTTGAAAATAACCCCCTTTATCCCTCCCTGCTGCCTCCTGTCCCTCGGCAAATCTTTTACTCCAACACAATAAACTCTTATGACTGAATCGTTGATCACGCACCTTGTGGAACGCCTTCTGGAAGTGATAGTCACATAGCAATGTAGCACAGTTACAGGTCCTTTACCCCTACCAGTCCATACTGACCACAGTGACCACCCAGACAGTTCCAATTTCCTGTGTTCGGTCCGTATCCCTCTAAACCACCCCCCCCCCCCCCGATGTACCTATTCAAGTGCTTTTTAAAAGATATTATTGCAGCTGCCTCAAACACTTCCTCTACAGCTCACTAACAATCGACATCCTCTATGTGAAAAAGATGCCGCTACATCTATGACTACCTTGGTGCTGCTTCCTGCACCCATGCAGAGCTCATCGACTTCATTAACTTTGCCTCCAACTTCCACCCTGCCCTCAAATTTACCTGGTCCATTTCCAACACCTCCCTTCCCCCCCCCCTCCCTTTCTCAATCTCTCCGTCTCTACATCTGGAGACAGCTTATCTACTGATGTCTATTATAAACCCACTGATTCTCACAGCTACCTGGACTATACCTCTCCCCACCGTTACTTGTAAAAATGCCACCCCCTTGTTTCAATTCCTCCGTCTCCACCGCATCTGCTCTCAGGATGAGACTTTTCATTCCAGAACGAAGGAGATGTCCTCCTTCTTCAAAGAAAGGGATCTCCCTTCCTCCACCATCAACGCTGCCGTCAACTGCACCTCTTTTATTTCACACACATCTGCCCTCAGCCCGTCCTCCTGCCACCCTACCAGGGATAGGGTTCCTTTTCTCCCGCCACCCCGCCAGCCTTCGCATCTAGCACATAATTCTCCAAAACTTCTGCCATCTGCAACAGGATTCCACTACCAAGCATATCTTTCTCTCCCCCTCCCCAGTTTCCACTTTCCGCAGGGATCACTCCCTTCGCGACTTCCTTGTCCATTCGTCCCTCCCCACTGATCTCCCTCCTGGCACTTAGCCTTGCAAGCAGAGTAAGTGCTACACCTGTCCCTACACCTCCTCTCTCACTACCATTCAGAGCTCCAAACAGTCCTTCCAGGTGAGGTGACAGAATGAGTCTGTTACGGTCATCTACTGAACCTGGTGCTCCCGGTGCGACACCTGTATATCACTGAGACCCGATATAGAATAGGAGACCACTTTGCTGAGCATCTACAATCCATCCACCAGAAAAAGCGGGGTATCCCAGTGGCCACCCATTTTAATTCCACTTCCCATTCCATTCTGACATGTCAATCCATTGCCTCCTCTACCGTCGCAATGAGGCCACATTCAGATGGAGCAGCAACACCTTATATTCTGTCTGGGTAGCCTCCAACATGATGGCATGAACATTGATTTCTCAAATTTCTGTTAATGCCCCTCTTTCACCATTCCCCATTCCCTTCTCTCGCCTTATCTCCTTACCTGCCCATTGCGCCTCTCTGGTACTCCTCCCCCTTTTCTTTCTTCCGTGCCTCCTGTTCTCTCCTATCAGATTCCTCCTTCTCCAGCCCTTTATCTCTTTCACCAATCAACTTTCCAGCTCTTTACTTCACTGCTTCCCCCCTCCTGGGTTCGCCTATCACCTTGAGTGTCTTCCTCCCCTCCCCCCCATTTTAAATCTGACTCCTCATCTTTTTTTTCTCCAGTTCTGGTGAAGGGTGTCGCCTCAAAACATGGACTGTCCTCTTTTCCAAAGATGCTGCTTGACCTGCTGAGTTCCTCCAGCAGTTTGTGTGTGTTGCTTGGATTTCCAGCATTTGCAGATTTTCTCTTGTTTGCATGTAAATAGACCGTGTGAGGATACAGTTTTAATGCCGCTAAATGGGGTTAGTGCAGCTGGACAAAACAGTCTTCCTGGACATGGTGGGCCGAGTCTGCCTTTATACTGTGATGCAACGTTAACCACCTTAACAATTATGGTGTGTGATGTTTTTCAGAATGTGCCATTTTACTTCATTTCTGATGTTAATCCAACAATCCTGTTACAAATGCTACCTGCATTTACATAAAGACCCTTCAATGCTATCTTTGTGCCATTTTCTCTGCTCTTGACAGTATTTAAAGTTTCCATTTACAGCACGTTTATTGTCTCAGCTGGCCCATGCACACAAGATTCTTGTCTAAACCAGTCCTATTTGCCTGTGTTTGGCCCACACATCTTTCCTATCTATGTACCCGTCCAAGTACCTTTTAAATGTGGTTAACCCACCCACCTCCAGCACTTTCCATATACTGACCACCTTCTGGGTGGAAAGGTTGCCTGGGGTTCCTGTCAATTCTCTCCACTGTCACCTTAAACCTGAGAAAAATAATATGCACATTGACTTTATCCATTCCCTCATGATTTTATACACTCTATTCTTCTATGCTCTGATGAAGAAGGTCCCAACCTGCTCAACCTCCCTCCATAATACAGTCCTCGAGCCCTGGTAACAGTAAATCCTTGTAAATCTTTTCTGTATTCTTTCCATCTTTATGGTATCTTTCCTATAACAGAGTCACCAAAACTGAACACGGTATTCTAAAGGTGGTGTCACCAAGGTCTTGTACAACGGCAACATAAGATCCTAACTTCTGTGCTCTATGCCCTGACTGATGAAGACCAGGATGAAAAACCTTCTTCACTGCCCTGTCTACGTGTGATGATACAGTATTTTCCCGAAACCAGGTTCCTCTGTTGTACAAATCTCCACAGGGTCCTACATTGTGAATGTCCTATGCTCATTTGGAAGGACAACCTTTCATTTGTGTAGCCGTTCCCTTCCAGTCAATCTTTGGACTCTATTATCATTACCCATGTCTGTGCCCTGCACTATCACCTTGCCTTTACTCTTTATCTTTCTAAGATACCCCTCACCAGAAGCCATTGCTCCTACTATTCAGTTCAGTTTAAAGCGGTTGTCCACTGCCACAGTTATTTAATTCACTGTTCTCAGTCTGATCAAAGTGAAGATCACTTTTTCGTCAATGCCCAAGGAACTGAAAGCTATTTCTCCCACACTGATCTTTGAGTCCCATGTCCAACTTGCTCTGTGCCAATCTGTGTGTGTTTCATGAAGTAATAGAGATTCATTTTATGGTTCAGGTTGTTTATCTGGACCCTAGCTGCACCCATTCCTTCAGGAGAATCTTCTCCTTTGACCTTTCTCATTATTTCCCGCAGCGACCACAACATTTGGACCTCTCCTACTCCAAGTTCACCTTCAAACCTGGCACAAAGCAAGCAACAAAGCTTTCAGAATTCATACTTTTTGCCACAACAGTATCTGGCAACAATGCCCTCCACACCCCAAACAATAATGAATCTCATCCCTCCCACGTTGCTTAAGTTAGTGGGCACATCCACCCCTTCTCCTCAGAGAGAAAACAAAGGAGCTGGTCATTGACTTCAGGAAAGCTGGTACTGCACATACTCCTGTCTACATCAATAGTGTAGAGGTTGAGAGGGTTGAAAGCTTCAGGTTTATAGGGGTGAACGTCTAACCTGGTCCAACCATATAGGCACCACAAGAAAGCTCACCAACGCCTCAGCTTCTTCAGGAGTCTAAAGATATCCCCTTTGACCCTCACCATTCTTTATCAAAGCACTTTGTCCAGATGCATTACGACCTGGCACAGCAACACAATAAACGCAAGAGATTCTGCAAATGCTGGAAATACAAAATGCTGGAGGAGGTCAGGCAGCACCTAGGGAAAGGAATAAAAAGTCAATGTTCTGAGTCTCGGCCCGAAATGACGAAACAAAACTTTATTCCTTTCCATAAATGCTGCCAACAGCATTTTGGTACGGCAACTACTCTTTTCATGACTGCAAGAAACCAAAGAATATCCCCCAAGCGGCCAATCCCCTCCTCACTAGGTAACTGAAGATCAGAAGCAAGGGGCTGAAGTATAAGCAGAACTTCAGGAGCTGCCTCATTAGAGACATCTCAAATGAGTTAACCAGTTCAAGCTCACCTGAATACCTGGTGTGGTAGGCACTATTTGTTAACCTTTAGACTATCAGACTCCCATGCAAATGAAAATCAGAACTTTAGGGATCTAGCAATGAAGTCTGACACATCCAATATGTAAAGCCAAATTCAGATAAACACTCACCAACATCCAGCCTCCCTAGACACGGCACTCGGTTGGTGCAGGACGCTGAGCTAGATAAGTGGGGAGAGAGACAGAGAGTGAACATGCTAGGATCAGTGGGTGGGTGAGAGAAAATCCACTGGGATTGATGGGCAGAGATTAAATATGCTAAAACCAGTGGGGAGAGAGTAAATACACAGGGATCAGTGGAGAATAAGAATTTGTCCCCCTGTGAAGGACTGGCATACACATTTTTCCACATCATGTTCCATCTGTCACAGCCCTAACCACTCACTTAGCCTGTCCCCAAGACCTGTCTTCTTCTCCTCACAAGCCACCATCATATCTAGCTCTATATCCTTACAAATTTAGGTGTAAACACAATTAGGAGTGGAAAGAAAGTGGGCAGAAACCAGAATAAGAACGTGGGGAGGGAGGGGGAGGAATGCAAGCTGGCAGGCGATAGCTGAGACCATTTGTGGGGGAAGGTGGGTGGATGGGGGAGCAGGGATGGAGTAAGAAGCTTAGAGGGGATAGGTGGAAGAGGTAAAGGGCTGAAGAAGCAGGAACCTGATAGGAGAGGATGGCGGAATGAAGAGGAGGAGATGGGGAACCAGAAGGAGGAAAATGGTAGGATATGATGGCAGGAGAGAAAAAGAGGTAAGAAGGCCATCAGAACAGGGGTAAAAGGAAAATAAGTGTGTGTTGGGGGGAAGGACAAAAGGGAGAGGTTACTGGAAGTTAGAGAAATTGATACCAAAAGTTATGCATTTTTTCCATTCTCTGTGTCTAGTCTGTGCCATCATACTCACCGGGCACCACAAACTTGCTGTTCATGAACAGAACCCATAGGCCCACAGGTATCTATCCCAGGTTCATCAAGACCAGAGTCAGATGCCTCTCATTAACCAGTCTGAGCTGGTTATCCCATTACCAGAAGGGCATAGGCTGGCACTTAACCATTTTACACCTCTTTTTTATCACTGTTATTGAAAACTACACGGCTAGGAAAACCCAAAAAGGAACTCTAAACAACTAAGTTTTTCAAGTAAAATGAGCCATTTACTCACCCATCCAGACACCCTAGGCACCGTACTCTGTAGGCACTGCAGGCTGAGCTAGGAAAGAAAGGAGAGAGAGATCAGTGGTGTCAGATGTACTGGACTGTACAGAGAGAGTAACACCTGAATAGATACAGAAACTGACAGCAGACTTTTCATTCAGGGAAGAAAATTAAGATGGCAAGAGGGGGCATGAAATACCATTGACACATGTGATCAAAGAGAATCCTGAAGTACGTTACATTAAAGGCAAGTAGGTAACTACTGAAAGAGTAGGGATCAAATTGACAGTCTGTGTATGAGCCTGAGGATAGTTAATGAGGTCTTAAATAAATGCTTCTCATCAGGAGAAGGATGTTGTAGCAGGAAATTACAAGGGCAACAGTGAAATTCTACAAACTGTTATTATTAACAAAAAAGGGTGGTAGGATGAGCCAGTGGGCTACAAAATGGGTATATTCCCAGATGAGACATAAATCAGAACAATGCCATGCTGAAAACCTATGAAGTCCTGAGAAAGAGTTCCAGCCCTGGAATACTGACAGCATCTCTTTACAAAGATGCTTAATGACCAGCCGATTATTCCCAGAACTTGCTGCTGCTGCTCCTCTTCATATCCCTGGTCACTGTGGGAGGCAAGGGCGGAAATTGCAGGGGTGTGAAAGGAGGTTTTCGAACCTCTGCTGACACAGGTGAGGTTCCAGGTGACTGGAGGACAGCAAGCATGGAACTTTCATTCGAGAAGGGCAACAGGGTTAAGATAGGGTAAGCGCAGGCCTGTGAAGAGCCAGGATTAATCTGTACTTGGAAAGCAGAGTACTAACCAAACATAGTAACTATGGCATTGTTAGACAGAGACTCCATCTTCATAAATTGATTCAATTTTTAAACGGGTAACAAAATGTATTGATAAGGGCAATATGGTTTACAAGATATGCTATGTCACCAAAGACTGGCAAGTTTCTGCAGATGAAATATGGAGAGCATCCTAACTGGCTGCATCACCATCTGGTATGGAAGTTCCAACACACAGGATCGACAGAGGCTGCAGAGGGTTGTAGAGTCAGCCAGCTCCAGCACAAGCACAAGCCTCTCCATCACCAAGAACATCTTCAAATGGCGTGCCTTAAGAAAGTGGCATCCATCACTAAGGGCCCTCACCACCCAGGACATGCTTTCTTTTCATTACAACAATCAGAGAGGAGTACAGGAGCCTAAAGACTCACACACAGTGTTTTAGGAACAGCGTCTTCCCCTATACATCATATTTCTGAATGTTCCATGCACCCACGAACACTACCTTGATAATTGGATTAGTGTAGATACAGTTATAGTCTGATGTTCATGTTTTGCTGAAGGTCCTATTCTTGTGCTGTAAAATTACCCTATGACTTTATAACTCAGAATCAGATTTTTTATCATTGACATATGTTGTGAAGTTTGTTGTTTTGTGGCAGCAGTACAGTCCAAAACATTAAAAATTACTGTAAGTTACAATAAAATAAATAAATAAAAGAGGAATAGCTAGGTAGTGTTCATGGGTGCATGGAACATTCAGAAACTGCAGTCAACAGGATGAGCTGCAACATCAAAGGCAGACAAAATCGAAAAGGTGAATACAGAACTGAAGGTTTTGCATTTGAATGCGCGTAGTGTATGGAATAAGGTAGATGAACTTGCAGTACAATTGTAGATTGGCAGGTACAGTATGATGTTGTACGCATCACTGAATCATGGCTGAAAGATTATAGCCGGGAGCTTAATGTACAAGAATACATATTGAATTGAAAGGACAGGCAGGAAGGCAGAGGGAGCGGCATTGCTCTGTTGGTAAAAAAATGAAATCAAATCATTAGAAAGAGATGACATGAGGCCAGAAGGTGTTGAATCATTGTAGACAGAGGATAAAGAGACCCTGATGGGAGTTGTGTACAGACCCCCAAACAGTAGTAAGGATGTGGCCTACAAATTACAATGGGCGATAGAAAATGCTTGTCAAAAGGGCAGTGTTGCAATAGTCGTGGGAGACTTCAATATGCAAGTAGATTGGGAAAATCAGGTTGGTGCTGAATTCCGGGGGGGAATTTCTAGAGTGGCTACGAGATGTCTTTTTAGAGCAGCTCACGGTTGAGCCCCCTAGAGGATCAGCTATTCTGGATAGGGTGTTCTGCAATGAACTAGAATTGATTAGAGACCTTAAGGTAAAAGAACCCTTATGGGCAAGCGATCATAATATGATCAAATTCACCCTGAAATTTGAGGAGAAGCTGAAGTTAGATGTATCAGTATTAAAGGGAATTACAGAGGCATGAAAGAGGAGTTGGCCAGAACTGATTGAAAAAGAACACTGGCAGAGATGATGGCAGAGCAGCAATGGTTGGAAATCTTGGAAACAATTTGGAGGGCACAGGATATATATATCCCAAAGAGGAAGAAGTACTCTAAAGGAAAGATGACACAACCATGGCTACCAAAAGAAGTCAAACCCAACATAAAAGCCAAAGAGAAGGCACATAATTGTAAAAAAATTAGTGGGAAGTTAGAGGATTGAGAGCTTTTAAAAACCAACAGAACGCAACTAAGAAAGTCATTAAGAAGGTAAAGGTGGAATGCAAAAGAAAGCTAGCTAATAATATTAAAAAGGATACCAAAAGTTTCTTCAGATACATAAAATGTAAAAGAGAAATGAGAGTGGATATTGGACCACTGGAAAATGATGGTGGAGAGGTAGTAATGGAGGACAACAAAATGGTGGACAAACTGAATAAGTATCTTACATCAGTCCTCACTGTGAAAAACATTAGCAGTATGGTGGAAGTTCCAGGTGTCAGGAGTCGTGAAGCGTGTGAAGTTGCCATAACTAGAGAGAAGGTTCTTGGGAAACTGAAAGTTCTGAAGTAGATAAGCCACAAAGACCAGATGATGTACACCCCAGAGTTCTGAAAGAGGTGGCTGAAGAGATCATGGAGGCATTAGAAATGATCTTGCAAGAATCACTAGATTCTGGAATGGTTCTGGAAGACTGGAAAATTTCAATTCCACTTTTAAAGAAGAAAGCGAGGCAGAAGAAAGGAAACTGACATCAGTGGTTGGGAAGATGTTCAAGTCGATTATTAAGGATATGGTCTCAGGGGACTTGGGGCCACATGATAAAATAGGCCATAGTCAAGAGTAGTTCCCTCAAGGGAAAAGCTTGCCTGACAAATCTGTTGGAATTCTTTGAATAAATAACAAGCAGGATTGGCAAAGGAAAATTAGTTGATGTTGTGTACTTGGAATTTCAGAAGACCTGTGACAAGGTACACATGATGCTGCCTATCAAGCTCCGAGACCATGGCATTACAGGAAAGATTCTAACATGGATAAAGCAGTGGCTGATTGGCAGGAGGCAAAGAGTGAGAATCTTCTTAATTCAGGGGAATAAACTTAGGACAGAGATAAGGAGAAACTGCTTTTCCCAAAGAATGGTGAATCTGTGGAATTCTCTGCCCAATGAAGCAGTGGAAGCTATCTCAGTAAGTATACTTAAGACAAGTTTGGATAGATTTTTGCATAATGGGGGAATTAAGGGTTATGGGGAAAGGGCAGATTGGTGGAGATGAGTCTATGGTCAGAACAGTCATGATCTTATTGAATAGCAGAGCAACCTCAACGGGCCAGGTAGCCTACTCCTGCTCCTATTTCTTATGTTCTTATACACTCATGTCCCCACCTACATCAACGGAGCTGTAGTGAAGCATGTATCAAGCTTCAAATTCCCTGGTGTCCACATTTCTGAGGATCTCACCTGGTCCCTGAACTCCTCCATTCTGGTCAAAAAGGCGCAACTTTATTTCCTGTGGAGCATCAAGAAAGCTCACCTCTGTCCCAGGATACTGACGGACTTCTACCGCTGTACCATTGAGAGCAAACTCACCAACTGCATCTCAGTGTGGTATGGCATTTGTCCCGTATCAGACCACAAAGCACTCCAGCGTGCGGTGAAAACTGCCTAGCGGATTATCGGCACCCAATTGCCCTCCATTGAGAACACCTACCATAAACGCTGCCTGGGCAGGGCAAGAAACATTATCAAGGATGCATCTCACCCTAACTACGGACTTTTTAACTCCCCTCCCATCCGGTAGGCACTACAGGAGCCTCCGTTCCCACACCAGCAGGCACAGGAAGAGCTTCTTCCCTGAGGCTGTGACCCTGTTGAACCTCACATCACAGCACTAAGCAGTATTGCACCCATATTGTACTGTCTCAGTACTTTTCTATTTGTGTGATGTAGCACTTAGTTTTTATTCGCAGTTATTTTGTAAATAACACTATTCTTTGCATTTCTGGTCAGATGCTAACTGCATTTCATTGGCTTTGTACCTGTACTTGGCACAATGACAATAAAGTTGAATCTAATCTAATATTCTTTTTAAAGGAACCTGGTTGGATGCTGGTGGCTAGTGGTGTTCCACAGGGGTCTGTGTTGGGACCAATTCTCTTTACGTTATAGGTCAATGATTTGGATGATGGAATTGACTTTCTTGAAAAATTTGCAGATGATTTGAAGATAGATGGAGGGCCAGGTAGTTTTGAGTAAGTAGAGAGGGTACATCTTCAAAACTTAGACAGATTAGAAAACTGGGCAAAGAAATGGCAGATGAAATACAGTGTCCTGAATTGTACGGACATGCACTTTGGTAGAAGAAATGAAAGAGTTGACAGTTTTCTAAATGCAGAGAAAATACTAAAAATAACGTGTAAGTGGAATTAGGAGTCCTTGTACAGGATTCGCTAAAGGTTAATTTGCAGGTTGAGTCGGTGGTGAGGAAGGCAAATGCAATGTTAGCATTTATTTCAAGAGGACTGGAATATTAAAGCAAGGATATAATGTTGAAACTTTATAAAGCACTGGAGAGGCCTTATTTGGAGTATTGTGAGCAGTTTTTGGCCCCTTATCTTAGAAAGGATGTGCTGAAACTGGAAAAGATTCAAAGGAGATTCACGAACATGAATCCAGAGTGAATAGCTTGTCATATTAAGAGTGTTTCATGGCCCTGGGCATCACTAGCATTCAGAAGAATGAGGGGCAACCTTATCGAAACCTATCGAATGGTAAAAGGCCTTGATAGGCTGGATGTGGAGGGGATGTTTCCTATGATGGGAGAGTCTAAGACCAGAGGACACAGCCTCAGAATAGAATGGAGATGAAGAGGAATTTCTTTAACCAGGGAGTGGGGAATCTGTGGAATTCTTTGCCACAGGCATCTGTGGAGGCCAAATCTTTGTATATTTAAGGCAGAGGTTGGCAGATTTTTGATTGGGCAGGGCATGAAGTGACACAGGGAGACGGCAAAGGACTGGGACTGAGAGGAAAATTGGATCAGCCATGATGAAATGGCGGAGTAGACGATGGGTCAAATGGTCTAATTCTGCTCCTAATTCTTATGGTCTTATGGACATGCTCTCTTTTTACTGCTATCATCAGGAAGGAGGTACAAGAGCTACAGCACCCATACCACCAGGTTCAGGAATAGTTATTACCCCTCAACCATCAGGCTCTTGAACCAGAAAGGATAACTTCAATCAGCTTCATTCACCCCAACACTGAACTGTTCCCACACCTATGGACTCACTTTCAAGAAGTCGTCATCTCATGTTCTTGATATTTATTATTATTAATTTGTATTTTTTTTCTTTTTGTATTTGCAGCTAGTTGTCTTTTGCACTTTGGTTGCTTGTCCATCTTGTGTGCATTTTTCGGTGATTCTATTGTGCTTCTTTGTATTTACTATGAATGCCTGCAAGACAATGAATCTCAGGGTTGTATTTGGTGACATACAGGAGCATGCAAAAGTTTGGCCACGCCTGCTCAAAATTTCTGTTACTGTGAATAGCTAAGTGAGTAAAAGGTGAACTGATTTCCAAAAGGCATAAAGTTAAAGATGACACATTTCTTTAATATTTTAAGCAAGAAAACTTTTTTTTTCATCTTTTACAGTTTCAAAATAAAAAACAAAAAGGGCCCGAAGCAAAAGTTTGGGCACCCTGCATGGCAGTACATAGTAACACCCCCTATGGCAAGTATCACAGCTTGTAAATGCTTTTTGCCGCCAGCTAAGAGTCTTTCAATTCTTGTTCAGAGGATTTTCGCCCATTCTTCCTTGCAAAAGGCTTCTAGTTCTGTGAGATTGCATGCACTGCTCTTTTGAGGTTGATCCACAGATTCTCAATGATGTTTAGGTCAGGGGACTGTGAGGGCCATGGCAAAACCTTCAGTTTGCGTCTCTTGAGGTAGTCCATTGTGGATTTTGAGCTGTGTTTAGGTTCATTATCCTGTTGTAGAAGCCATCCTCTTTTCATCTTCAGCTTTTTTACAGACGGTGTGATGTTTGCTTCCAGAATTTGCTGGTATTTATTTGAATTCATTCTTCCCTCTACCAGTAAATGTTCCCCGTGCCACTGGCTGCAACACAAGCCCGAAGCATGATCGATCCACCCCCCGTGCTTAACAGTTGGAGAGGGGTTCTTTTCGTGAAATTCTGCACCCTTTTTTCTCCAAACATACCTGTGCTCATTGTGGCCAAAAAGTTCTATTTTGAAGATAAAACAAGTCCACAGGATGCATCCAAAATGCATCAGGCTTGTCTACTGAATAGAACTTTTTGGCCACAATGAGCAAAGGTATGTTTGGAGAAAAAACGGTGCAGAATTTCATGAAAAGAACCCCTCTCCAACTGTTAAGCACGGGGGTGGATCGATCACTAGTGACGAGTGGGGTACCGCAAGGCTGAGTGCTGGGACCCCAGTTGTTTACAATATATATTAATGACTTAGACGAGGGAATTAAATGCAGCATCTCCAAGTTTGTGGATGACACAAAGCTGGGCAGCAGTGTTAGCTGTGAGGAGGATGCTAAGAGGATGCAGGGTGACTTGGATAGGTTAGGTGAGTGGGCAAATTCATGGCAGATGCAATTTAATGTGGATAAATGTGAGGTTATCCACTTTGGTGGCAAGAACAGGAAAACAGATTATTATCTGAATGCTGGCCGATTAGGAAAAGGGGAGGTGCAACGAGACCTGGGTGTCATTGTATACCAGTCATTGAAAGTGGGCACGCAGGTACAGCAGGCGGTGAAAAAGGCGAATGGTATGCTGGCATTCATAGCAAGAGGATTCGAGTACAGGAGCAGGGAGGTTCTACTGCAGTTGTACAAGGCCTTGGTGAGACCACACCTGGAATATTGTGTGCAGTTTTGGTCCCCTAGTCTGAGGAAAGACATTCTTGCCATAGAGGGAGTACAAAGAAGGTTCACCAGATTGATTCCTGGGATGGCAGGACTTTCATATGAAGAAAGACTGGATCGACTAGGCTTATACTCGCTGGAATTTAGAAGATTGAGGGGGGATCTTATTGAAACATATAAAATTCTAAAGGGATTGGACAGGCTAGATGCAGGAAGATTGTTCCCGATGTTGGGGAAGTCCAGAACGAGGGGTCACAGTTTAAGGATAAAGGGGAAGCCTTTTAGGACCGAGATGAGGAAAAACTCCTTCACACAGAGAATGGCGAATCTGTGGAATTCTCTGCCACAGGAAACAGTTGAGACCAGTTCATTGGCTATATTTAAGAGGGAGTTAGATATAGCCCTTGTGGCTAAAGGGATCAGGGGGTATCGAGAGAAGGCAGGTACAGGGTTCTGAGTTGGATGATCAGCCATGATCATACTGAATGGCGGTGCAGGCTCGAAGGGCCAAATGGCCCACTCCTGCACCTATTTTCTATGTCTCTATGCTTTGGGCTTGTGTTGCAACCAGCAGCACGGGGAATATTTACTGGTAGAGGGAAGAATGAATTCAAGTAAATACCAGCAAATTCTGGAAGCAAACATCACACCATCTGTAAAAAAGCTGAAGATGAAAAGATAATGGCTTCTACAACAGGATAATGAACCTAAACACACCTCAAAATGCACAATGGACTACCTCAAGAGGCCCAAGCTGAAGGTTCTGCCGTGGCCCTCACAGTTCCCTGACCTAAACATCATTGAGAATCTGTGGATCGACCTTAAAAGAGCAGTGCATAGAAGACGGCCCAAGAATCTCACAGAAATAGAAGCCTTTTGCAAGGAGGAATGGGCGAAAATCCCCTAAACAAGAATTGAAAGACTCTTAGCTGGCTACAAAAAGCATTTACAAGCTGTGATACTTGCCAAAGTGGGTGTTACTATGTACTGCCATGCAGGGTGACCAACTTTTGCTTTGGGCCCTTCTCCTTTTTTGTTATTTTGGAACTGTAAAAGATGGAAATAAAAAAGTTTTCTTGCTTAAAATATTAAAGAAATGTGTCATCTTTAACTTTATGCCTTTTGGAAATCAGTTCATCTTTTACTTGCAAGCAACACACATAAACGTTGCTGGTGAACGCAGCAGGCCAGGCAGCATCTCTAGGAAGAGGTGCAGTCAACGTTTCAGGCCGAGACCCTTCGTCAGGGCTAACTGAAGGAAGAGTGAGTAAGGGATTTGAAAGTTGGAGGGGGAGGGGGAGATCCAAAATGATAGGAGAAGACAGGAGGGGGAGGGATGGAGCCAAGAGCTGGACAGGTGATAGGCAAAAGGGATACGAGAGGATCATGGGACAGGAGGTCCGGGAAGAAAGACGAGGCAGCGGGGGACCCAGAGGATGGGCAAGGGGTATATTCAGAGGGACAGAGGGAGAAAAAGGAGAGTGAGAGAAAGAATGTGTGTATAAAAATAAGTAACAGATGGGGTACAAGGGGGAGGTGGGGCATTAGCGGAAGTTAGAGAAGTTGATGTTCATGCCATCAGGTTGGAGGCTACCCAGACGGAATATAAGGTGTTGTTCCTCCAACCTGAGTGTGCCTTCATCTTTACAGTAGAGGAGGCCGTGGATAGACATGTCAGAATGAGAATGGGATGTGGAATTAAAATGTGTGGCCACTATCTATATATATATTCCAGCATCTGCAGAATTCCTGTTGTTCATCTTTTACTTGCTTAGCTATTCACAGTAACAGAAATTTTGACCAGGGGTGCCCAAACTTTTGCATGCCACTGTATATGCATAATAATAAATTTACTTTGAACTTTGAAAGCTGTAAAGAAAGCATACAGCATAGTTGCCTTTATCAAGTGGAGCACTGGGAATAAAAGTTGGCACTTCATGTTGCAGCTGTACAGAACATTGGTAGATCACTCTTGGCCTATTGTGTTCAACTCTGGTCACTGCATTACAGGAGATGTTGGAAAGGGTACAGAAGATGTTTACTATGATGTTGTCTAGATTGGAGGGTTTGAGCTATAATTTCAGGTTCAAGCTCACATTTGAATGTACATATATACAACCAAACGAAACAACATTCTTTCAGAGCACGATGCACCCACTACATATATATATATATAACACACAGCACATAAAAAAGTATTACTACAAATAAGCTATTTAAATAAAATTCAAAATGCATGTAAAGTACACAGCACAGGTAAATAGTAAACAGCACAGTACAGTAAACATCGCACTATCCTGGTAATGATATCTCAGTGGTGGCAGGTATTCATTAGTCTCACAGCCTGGGGGAAGAAACTGTTATCTCGTCTGCAGTCCTAGTCCTGTACTCCTTCCTGACAGAAGTGGGTCAAAGAGACTGTGGGTAAGGTGGTAGTGATTCTCAACAATGCTTCAGACTTGGTGTACAACACTCACAGTAAATGTCACAAATAGAGGTGGGGAGGGGGGAACCTGGTGATTTTGTCAGTGAGTTTTGGTCTTGCAGTTTGATGCCTAGCTGTTTCCTTACCACATAGAACATTCTCAATGGTGCTCCTGTAGAAAGCTGTTAGAAAGGGGACAGGGAGCCTTGCAGATCTCAATCTCCTCAGAAAACGTAGATGCCACTTTGCCTTCCTGACTAATGAGGAGGTGCTGTGAGTTCAGGTTAGATCATTTGTTATGTGCACACCAGTGAACCTTGGTGCTCTTCACTCTCTGCACAGCAGAGCCATTGATGTACAATGAAGTGTGGTCAACCTGTATCTTCCTGAAGTCCACAATCATCTCTTTTGTCTTGTTCACATTGAGATTTTGGAGAAGGTGCAGAAGAGGTTTACTATGATGTTGTCTAGATTGTCTCTGGTGGAATGTTGTTTCGTTTGGTTGTATATAGTCATACAGTCATATGTGAACTTGACCTTGAGTTGTTGTTCTCACACCATGTGACAAGCCTCCTCCCTGTATGCTAATTCATCATTATTACTGAAGAGGCCGGCAACTGTTGCATCTTTAGCGAACTTCATGATGCGGTTTGCGCTGGATCTGGCAGTGCAGTCACAGAGTCAGCAGTGTGAACAGCAACGGGCTGAGCATATAGCCCTGGGGCACCAATGCTCGGAGTGATGGAGCTTGAGATGTTGCTGCCAACTCGGACTGACTGGGGTCTTTCCGTCAAGACATCCAAGATCTAGTTACAGAGAGGGGTGTTGAGAACCAACGAGGACAGTTTACTCACTCGTAAGTAAACCGAAAGATGATTGTTTTTTTAACACTGAGTTGAAGTCGAAAACCAACATCCTGGCATACCAGGCATCACTTTCTAGGTGGGACAGGATGGAGTGGAGGACTGAGGCTATGACATGATCAGTGGACTGGTTTAGGCAGTAGGCAAACAGGAAAGGGCCCAAGGTAGCTGGAAGGTGGGATTTTATACGATCCATTACTCGCCGCTCAAAGCATTTCATGATTGTGCCATAGGGCAGTAATTGTTTAAGCCAGTCACTGTCATTCTCTTGGGCACCTGAATGATGGTG
Source organism: Mobula hypostoma (assembly GCF_963921235.1). NCBI lineage: Eukaryota > Metazoa > Chordata > Chondrichthyes > Myliobatiformes > Myliobatidae > Mobula > Mobula hypostoma. The sequence continues at coordinate 126,017,009 of NC_086104.1, forward strand.
GCTACCTTGAAGCCTGCAGTGGATGTTCTAAAGAGACGTTACAGATGCCCGCTAAGACCTGTTAGCTCGATCGCACAAACCCTCAGCATCTGACCTAGTATGATGTCCGGCCCTGCAGCTTTGTGTAGGGTTACCCTGCCTAGGATCCTCCTCAACTCAGCTGTCGCCAAGCAGGGGTAGCTGCTCCCGAGGGGGAGAGGCAGTTTTCCTCAATGTCACATCATTAATTGCATCAAACCATACACAGGGAGGCTTCACTGTCATTGACATGCAGGGTGGACTGGTAATCTGTTATGGTTCATATACCTTGCTGCAAGAGGTTGGACAAACTTGGATTATTTTCTCTGGAGAATTGGAGGCTGAGAGGAGACCTGATCAAAGTATATACAATTACGAGAGACACAGAGAAGGTAGATAGTCAAGAGATTTTTTTTTCCCAAGGGTGGGAATGTAAAATACCAGAGGACATAGATTTAAGATGAAAAGGAGAAAATTTAAAGTAGATTTGCAAGGCAGTTTTTTGTTTAAACGCATAATGTGTTAGGTGCCTGGGGGTGTGTTACCAGGGTGGTGGTGAATGCAAATAGCAATGTTTAAGAGGTATGTAGACAGGCACATGAACAAGCAGGGCATGGAGGAACATGTCATGTGTAGGCAGATGGAATTAATTTAAATTGGCATCAGCGCTGGCATGGTCACAGTGAGCCAAAGGGCAAGATGGCCCCAGTGACCAGTGGCGACTATTAAATACTCCTCTTCTAAGTATATTTCTTCTGAACTGTGATCAATTGCAACCTGTAATTTCCCTTTTAAGGATGTATTTTTGAGCCATCTAAGCAATCTGGTGCTTTTGAGATCTCCTAAGGAATTCGCTGTGGATGAGAGCGGAGAGCGCAGGTACAGCCACTGTTAGGGCTAGCTAAGCCACTAACCGTGACAGAACACAAACTGTAGTCAGTTCCATTACTCCACGCCGATTAAAACATTGAACAAGATTAAAATCATCAAGGACAAGACTGGAAAGCAAACAGGTGTTCTGCGCCGTCTGCCTGTGTTTGGCCGGTCTCCCTCTTGTCTCGTTTCTTGCTACTGCTGTCGGGTGGAAGGTCTTGGGTCTCACACCGCCAGGTTGGACAGCAGTTGTTGCCCTGCTGCTACTGGGCTCTTGGATGTGTTTCACTCGCCTCAGTGCTGAACGCGCTCTGCATCTGCGCATTCACATTCGGGGACTCTGCAGATCATGCTCTATGCAGTTTTGTTTACTTTCTTTTGTTATTTGCGTGATTTGATAAAGGCATGCCAGTATTGAACTGACTCAGTAGCTGTGGCCTGCAACTATGGGCACAGTGCAGAACTGATTCCATGGCTGTGGCCTGTAACCATCAGCACAGTGCTGAACTGACTCTGTAGCTGTGGCCTGTAACCATGGGCACAGAGCAGATCTGATTCAGTAGCTGTGGCCTGTAACCATCGGCACAGTGCTGAACTGATTCAGTAGCTGTGGCCTGTAACCATGGGCAGTGCTGAACTGATTCCATGGCTGTGGTCTGTAACCATCAGCACAGTGCTGAACTGACTCTGTAGCTGTGGTCTATAACCATCGGCTCAGAGCTGAACTGACTCTGTAGCTGTGGCCTGTAATCATCAGCATAGAGCTGAACTGACTCAGTATCTGTGGCCTGTAACCATGGGCACAGTGCTGAACTGATTCCATGACTGTGGTCTGTAACCATCGGCACAGTGCTGAACTGATTCAGTAGCTGTGGCCTGTAACCACCAGCATAGAGCTGAACTGATTCCATGGCTGTGGCCTGAAGCTATCAGGCTCCTGGACTGGCTTCACATGCCTCAGTGGCTGTGGACTCACTTTTAGGGACTCTGCGGTTAATGTTACTTGTTTACTTTTTATTGTTTGCACACGATTTGTTCTTTTTTTTGCACACATTGGATGTCTGATGGTCTTGTGTGGGTTTTTTAAAAAAGGGTTCTATTGTGTTTCTTTGTTTTGTGGCTGCCCTTCAAAAAGTGAAATCTTAAATTTGTATACTGTATACATGCATTGATGGTGCAATCCTGGTCATATTACAATCAAAGAATGTGTTTGTAGCCTGGATATTGAACTTTTTGCTGTTGGACTCCAGCCATATTCCACTGAGACGCAACACTGGGCATCATGGGAGGTTGTTCCTGCCTGTGGCCATCGAACTTTGCAGCTCCTGCCGTGGAGGGTCAGACACCCTGAGCCAATAGGCTGGTCCTGGACTTATTTCCATCTGGCATAGTTTGCATATTGTTGTTTGATTGTTTGTGGTTGTGTATTGCTATATTTATGCTCTATTCTTGGTTGGTGCAGCTGTAATGAAACCCAATTTCCCTCGGGATCAATAAAGTATGTATATCTATCTATCTATCCATCTATCAAAATAAATGTACTTGGAGCTTTGAGTTTTGTTCCTGTGCTGTATCGTTGTAATTCTATCCAGTCTCTCTTCACAACTGATATGCTCCGCCCCGCCAACATCCAGATGGAATCTCCTTTTCACCCTCACCAGTCTTACTATAGCAATCATATAATGCTGCTACCACACCGCACCTTTAGAGCCACACTGCCCAGCAATCCCTGATTTAACCCTCGCCTAATTACAGAAAAATTTACAAGCACCAATTAATCTACCAACTGGGATGTCTTTGGATTTTGAGAAGAAGCCCGAGGACTTAGAGAAAACCCACGCATTCCACAGAGAGGACGTACAGACTCCTTACAGATGTTGTCAGAATTGAAATCTGATCCCAGACACCCCGAGCTGTAATAGCGTTGTGTTAACCGCTACACTAGTGTGGCGCCCACAAAATGTTTTCTTTTTTTTTTGGCATGTGCTTGCGTGCGTGCCTCCGTGATGATGTCTTTTTTATGGCTTTTACAAGGCACTCTCTCACACAGACATTTTCGCAGTATTTTTCCCTTTATTTTACAAGGTCGAGTTGCGATCTCAACACTCAACCCGACACGGATGGAAAGCGTACTCGGGAGCAGACCCGACTGGTTTCGAACCCTGGAACCTCCGCTCCCGGGTCCGGCGCCGATGTCATTGCTCCACCAGCCGGCCCCACAAAATATTTTCTATATCTTTTCTGTCATGCTACAACTATACTGTTCCCTCACCAGTCTTACCACATCATCGCTATGATGTTGCAAACAGTACTGCACACCTGTAGCTAAACCAATTATTTATAATATTTTACAAAGACTGGTCTGTACTTATTTTCTACATTCCAGCGAAAGAAAGCAAATGCGGTATGCCTTCATCACCATCACCCTACCTACTTGTGCAATCACCTTCGGAGACCACCTGTAAGACTGCAGTTTAGCGGTTACCTCAATCACTTTACAGCACCAGCAATCACCAATTGGGATTCAATTCAATTCTTGCTGCTGACTATGAGGAGTTTATACATTCTCCCCATGACAGTGTGGGTTTTTTTCCCCCCACATTCCAAAGACATGCAAGTTGGCAGGTTAATTAGTCACATGAGTGTCACATGACAGGGCAGCACAGGCCTGTAAGGCTGTATCTCTGAACTTCAACTGCACAAGGTGCTAGCTAAGCTATTTCAAACTGATCTGTTATTCCCTCACCTCCTCTACCTCTCCATCTGCCCAACACCCACACTGGATCCCCTCCCCACCTCTCTCCCTTTATTTCATGTTCCACCATCCCATCATCTTCCACCAAACTCTTCCCAGCTTCTATCCTTTCCACTCTTCCCCTTCCCTCAACACTCTATCACCTCCCTCACCTCAGTCCACCTATTACTGACCAGCTCTTGTTCCATCCCTTCCCCTCACCTCTTCATACCATCTATCAGTCCCACTGTCCCTCTTCCCTCAACACTCTATCACCTCCCTCACCTAGATCCACCTATTACTGACCAGCTCTTGTTCCATCCCTTCCCCTCAATTCTTCATACCATCTATCTCCCCTCAAAACCAGAAAAAGATTTATTATTATTGAAATTTGTATTTTTGTGGCTGTACAATGCAAGATATAAAAACTACTATAAGTTACATTAAATAAATAAATAGTATAAAAGAAGAATAGTGAGGTAGTATTCGTGGGTTCAGGAACCATTTAGAAATCTGGTAGCAGAGAGGAAAAAGCTGTTCTTAAAACATTTGAGTGTGGGTCTTCAGACTGCAGTACCCCCTCACAATGGTAATAACGTTAAGAAGGTGTGACCCATGTGGTGAGAGTCCTTTGTGATGGATGCCATCTTCCTGAGGCACCACTTTTTCAAGATGTCCTCGATGGCAGGGAGGGCTGTGCCCATGACCCAAAATAACAGATTCATTACTCTCCAGAGATGGTACGTGACCCATTGAGTTCCTCCAGCGCTTGGTGTTTTGCTCCAGATACCAGCATCTGTAGTATCTTGTGCCTCCATGATTCATATTTTTGTACTCTAAGATTGTCCTCCACACTATCAACAACACCACTGATCTATGTCATCTGCAAATTTACTAATCATACCTCCTACATTCACACCTTAGTACACAACAAACAGTAGGGATCCAGGCACTGATACTTTCATACATCACTGGTCATGGGCTTCCAGTCACAAAAGCAATCTGCACCATTGCCCTCTGTCTCCTATGACCAAGCCAATTTTTAATTTAATTTTATTTTTATTGGGGATACAGCGTGGGACAGGCCCTTCCAGCCCAATGAGCCGAACTGCCCAGCGACCCACCCATTTAACCCTAGCATAATCACTGGACAGTTTACAATGACCAATTAACCTACTAAGCGGTACGTCTTTGGAATGTGGGAGGAAACCAGAGCACCCAGAGGAAACCCACACATTCACAAGAAGGACGTACAAATTCCTTACAGACCGCACCAGAATTGAACTCCAAAGTCCAGTGCCCTAAGCTGTAATAGTGGCGCACTAACAGCTATGCTACCACTTGGATCCAATTTGCCAATTTACCTGGGATACCATAAGCTTTAATCTTTTGCACTAGTCTACCATATGGGATCTTCTCAGGGCCTTACTGAAATCTACGTAGACTATATCACCAACGCTTCCTCATCAATATTTTTATCTCTTCAAAAAGAAACATTAGTCAGGGAGGACCTCCCACTAACATGTTTGTGCTGACTACCTTAGATTAACTCCAACAACAGATAAATCCTGACTCTCAGAATATTTTTTCCATAATTTCACCAAGACAGCTGTTTACTGCCTTATAATTACCCAGTCATCATGCATGAAATTCTTCACACAATCTTCCTTGTCTGGTACCTCACCTGTGGCCAACAAAGATTCAAATCTGTCCAACAGCACCCCATTAATCCCCTCCTTTGCAGCTTGGGGCACATCTCATCAGGCCTGGTGATTCAAATTGGTAGTTTTCTTTGGAGTGGCAGAGGCTTAGGGGAGATCTGATAAATGTTTGTAAGACTATGAGAGGCATAGATAGACAGCCAGTATCTTTTTCCCGGAGTTAAAATATCTAATAGCAGAGGTCATGTATTAAAAGTGAGAGGAAGTAAGTTCAAAGGAGATGTAGGGGGCAGGTCTTTTTTAAGTGAGTGTTGGGTGCCTGTGTGGAAGTTGTGACAACGCAAGAGCTCAGATAATGTGCAGGAATGGATACTTTACAAATAATGTGCAGTTAACCCTGGTAGTTCTTTGAAGAGCACAGATCTCCTTTGCACAGCAGTGGACTGGAACCATTTGGCATACCAAGACAAGGTAGTTCAAAGCCAAAGTACATTTATTATCAATGTATGTATCCCTATACAACCTTGAGATTCATCTTCTTGCAGGCAGCTACAAAACAAAGAAACACAATAAACACCACACTACAAAGACTGTCAAACATCCAATATGTGAATGCAAACAAAGAAATCTAGAGTAACACTTATTATTGGTAGTACTTTACTAGTTCTGAAGTATTATTGGCCTTTAACATGTACATTCTATTAGCTATTAATACCTGTATTATTGTACTGTGATTGATGATTGATCTCGCAAATAAGGAATCTCAATATCCACAATGTTTCCAGTTGGTCAATATCTGCATTCAACTATTCACTTTCTGTCTCAAAGTGGCATTTCTTAGTTCAAACTTTTCTGAACAGTGTGGTGATGGGCCATGCTATTCTCCCTATGCATAAGTAAATAAAGCGTGACTAAAGAACGACTGTGAGTTTTCAGAGACAAGTTATTCAGTGACAACATCTGGAATGTGCTGCTTGGTGTGGTGGTGGTGGAAGCAGATATGGTAGATTGTTCATGAGGCTCTTAGACAGGCACGTGGATGTGCAGAGAATGGAAGGATATGGACATTGTGAGGCAGAACAGATCAGTTTAGTTGGACATCCGATTACTCATTTGATTAATTTAATTTGGCACAACATTGTGAGAAAAAGGGCCTGTTCCCATACTGTATTGTTCTGTGGTCTATGTTCTTAACATGCTCTAGAAATTCACAGTCCCAAATGAAATCTCCAACTACAACGCCTTTCTCTTTGGTGCATATAGATAAACAGTGATATTAAATTCAGGCTTAATTTCTGGACTGTGCTTATCCCTTCACATAAATATGAAATTTGAGTTATGATCTCTATCCCCAAAGCACTTGCCCGCTGATATTTCAACCATTTGCTTTCCTTTGTTACCTGGGATTAGGTCTCGTTCCTTACCAGGTGTGACCATATATGTACCAGTACTAAAAGCACTTCTGGATGCATTATAAAAATTCTGCCCCGTCTAATCCTTTTGCCCTGTCTAATACAGTGAAAGTTCAAATCCCCTATTATTGTAAATCTGTCTCTCTCATTCGTTTACATATCTAGAATCATAGGGCAATATGGCACTGATATCGGCCCTTCAGCATAATGAGTCTATGCCAACCATGGTGCCCACCCAGATGGTTCCAATTTGTTGGGTCTGGCCCCTATCCTTAACCTTCCATGTACCTATCCAAGTGTTTCTTAAATGATACCATTGTACTGGTCTCAACCACTTCCACTGGCAGCTCATTCCATATACTAACACATGAAAAAGTTGCCCCTCAAGTACCTTTTAAATCTTTCCCCTCTCACCCAAAATCAATGCCTCTTAATTCTGGACTCCCCTCTCCTGGGGAAAAGCCTGCTACCACCCACCTTATCTATGCCTCTCGTGATTTTATAAACCTCTATAAGGTCAACATTATTCTCCTTATTCTCCAAGAATAAAGACCTGGCCTGGCCCACCTCTCCCTATAACTCAGGCCCTCCAGACCTTGCAACATCCTCATAAATTTTTTCTACACTATTTTGAGTTTGAGTCCTCTAACCGGGTGATCAAAACTGTACAGAACACTCCAAGTACAGCCTCACCAATGACTTATACAACTGCAACATAATGTCCCAACTCCAATACTCAGTGCCCTAATTAACGAAGGCCAGTGTGCTAAATGACTTTTTTACCACCCAATCTACCTGTGACGCTATTTTCAACAAAACACATACTTGTACTCCTAGATTTCTCTGTTCCACAACACTCCCTGGTGCCTATTTATAGTACAAGTCCAATGCTGGTTTGATTTTCCAAAATGCATCACTTCATACTTACCTATGTTGAAATCCATTTGCCACTCCTTAGCTCACTTCCTTAACTGATCAAGATCCCCTTGTAACCTATGGCAAACTTCACTATCAACACGACCTCCTAATATCACGCATTCCGCAAACACCTATTTCCCTTCTCCAAATGACTAGAGGGAGGCCTGTAGTATTCACCCAGTAAAGTGATTATCTTCTTTTTGACGCTAATCCATTTGAGATGCCTTCTCAGACATCCTCCCTTATTACTGCAGTGACTCTCTCCTTCATTCATAATGAAAGCCTCCTTCTCTTTTACATTTTTCCCGATCACTCCACACTTATCTGAGCTATTCCTACACATAGCGTGTGGCACTGGAAGTAATCCAGAGATTATGAGTTTAGAGGTCCTGCTCTTTGATCTTGCATGTGACCACAAGGAATTGCAGAGAGTTGGGGATACAGCTCAGCCTCTGCTCTGTGGACTCTGTCTATACTTCTTGCTGTCTCAGCAAAGCAGCCAACATAATCAAGGACCCCTACTACCTCCGACATTTCTATCTTCTCACATCCTCCCATCAGGCAACAGATAGCTTGAAAGCACATAACACCAGTCTTAAAATCAGCTTCAACCCCGCTGTTACCTGACTCTTGAATGGACCTCTTGTACAATGAAATAGACTCGACCTCTTAATCCACCTTGTTATGATCTTGTACTGTATTGTCTACCTGCACTGCACTTTTTCTGTAGCTGCTACACTTTATTTGGTATTGTTATTGTTTTGCCTTGTTCAATACATTGTGTAATGATTTGATCTATGTGAATAGTATGCAAGACAAGTTTTGTCTGTATCTTGGTATATGTGACAATTATAAATCAACACCAATATAAGCAAAATTGATCCTGGAGATGACACCCCACACTGCGTAAGGCAAATTAGCAAATTGGTTCCAAAATGATGAACCTTTAGCTTATACGGGAAACTGAGGGGGTGACAGATAGCAGCTACAAGGAGGTAGTCACCCCTGAGTTGAAGGAGGCAGGTATCTGCGTGACTATCAGGAGAGGGAAAGGAAATGAGCAGCCAATACAGACTGCCCCTGTGGCTGTCCCTTCAATAATAAGTGACCCCACTATGGATACTGTTGAGGGGGACGACCCACTGGGGAGGAGTTTCCCTGGCGACAAACCTGGTGCTATGGCTCAGAAGGGAAGTGGGGAGAAGAGGACTGTAGTATTGATAGGGGATTTCATAGAAGAGTAGACACAAGATTTTATGAACGTGAAATAGATATGCAGAAGTTACGTTGCCTCCCAGGTGCCAGGGTCAGGGATGTTTTGGATCGAGTCTACAGCATTTTAAAGGGAAAGGGTGAGCAGCCAGAAGTCTTGATACATATTGGCAACAATAACATAGGTAGGAAAAGGGAGGAGGTCCTGAAGAGAGAATTTAGGGAGTTAGGTAGAAAGCTGAAAAGCAGGTCCTCCAGGGTAATAACCACTGGATTGCTGCCTCTGCCACAAGCCAGTGAGGGTAAGAATAGGATGATTTGGTAGAAGAATTAGTGCAGGGGGTAGGGCTTCAGACTCCTGGATCACTGAGATCTTCTCTGGGGATAGGAATGACCTGTATGAAAAGCAAAGGTTACACAAAAACCCAAGGGGGACCAATATCCTTGCGGACTGGTTTGCTCGAGCTGTTGCGGAAGGTTTAATCTAAATTGGCAGGAGTATGGCAAGCAGAGTGACAGGACTGAGGATGGGGCATTTGGTATACAATCAGATGCTGTGTGCAGTGATACTGTCAGGAAGGACAGACAGATGATAAGGCAAAATTGCAGTCAGTGGGATGAGTTGCAGTGTAACATGGGAACAAAATCAAAAAGTGTGAATACAGGACTAAAGGTATTGTATTTGAATGCACGCAGCCTACAGAGTAAGGGAGATGGTCTTGTAGTGTAGTTAGAGATTGGAAGGTATGAATGACATTGTGAGTTGTCACTGAAAGAAGATCGTACTTGGGAGCTTAACATCCAAGGATACATATTGTATCAAAAGGACAGGCAGGTAGGCAGACTGTTTCAGGTGGCTCCGTTGGTAAAACAAAAACAAATACTTAGAAAGAGATGACATAGGATGGGCAGATGTAGAATACTTGAGGGTAGAGTTAAGAAACTACAAGGGTAAAAAGACGCTGATGGAAATTATATCTGTAAGATGGTGGCACATATACACGCAGCAGCCCCGCGGGGCAAACCAAAGGTACAATTTTCTCTGTTAAATGTGTTTTTATACATAGTAAGACTATTCTTGACTCCAATAACTACGTGTGCAGCAAGTCTAGTGCATCAGTGAGCTGCTCACTGTTCGGAGTAGCCAGCCGGGGAGGTCGGGTTGGGCTGTCGGGCCACAGGAGAAGCCGGATTGTGTTCCAGAGAGCTGATCTAGGTGCAGACCATACTGCTGCCGGCTACTCAGAGGCACCGGAGCTGGTGGCTTCGAGTTGGTGCAAAGGCCGACGTGTAGTGAAACTTTGTGTGACCGTCTTGGACAGTTCTTTTGCGTTCACAAGACTCCGTTGAACATTGATTGCCACAGGCCTGCTTCCTTTGTTTGGTGGTGAGACAGGCGGCGGGGCAGCACTGTCACCTTGGTTGGGGCGAGGACTAGGGCTTGGTCCTCGGGCTTGAATTGAAGTGTGGCATCCGGGATCGGTTGGGGGTGGCCTTCCAGTGTTGGTTCGGTGGAATTATAGTCTGGTCTGCCGGGAACCATCGATTTGCGAGACTTGTTGCTCAGGATCTTGGACTAAAAATGTGTTTTCACATGTGACTGCGCTCTTTTTTTTCCTTTCTCATTATTTTGAGTGTGCATGCATGCTTTTGCATCTTGGCCCTGGAAGAACGCTATCTTATTCAATGACAAAATGGAGTCTAGAGAGGAAGTGGAACAGCTGGCAGATTGGTGTGAGAAGAACAACCTAAGCCCAAACGTGAAGAAGACAAAGGAAATCATTGTGGACTTCAGGAAGGTGCAGACAAACTATCCCCCTCTGTGAATACATGGCTCCTCCATAGAGAGAGTTAAGTGAACCAAGTTCCTGGGAGTTCACATCACGAATGACCTCACCTGGTCCCTTAATATCACCTCCCTGAACAAGAAGGCACAGCAGCAACTCCACTTCCTAAGATGTTTGAGGCCAGCAAGGCTCCCAACCCCATCTTAACTGTGTTTTATAGGAGCATTATTGAGAGCATCCTAACAAGTTGCATCTCCATCTTGTAGAGGAGCATCAGACCCAAAGGCCCTACAAAGGACTGTGAGAACAGCTGAGAGGATCATAGGGGTTTCCCTACCATCCATCAGGGACATTCATCATGAGCACTGCACATGCAGGGGCCTTAGTATTATTAAAAACCTCACCCATCCATCCAACATCCTCTTTGACTTTCTACCATCAGGCAGGAGCCTAAAATGCATAATGGTCAGGCTAAGAAACAGTTTCTTCCCCCAAGCCATTAATAAGTTATTGTGTGTTATGTGCTTTACACCCTGGTTCAAAGAAACATCTAGTTTCTACATACATTATATACATGTATGTAGTCAAATGACAATAAACTTGACTTGATCTGAATCCAAGTATGGTTTGAATGACAATTAAACTTGATTTGATTTGATACAGCCCCCCGAACAGTAGCCAGGATGTGGACTACAAGTTACAACAAAAGGTAGAAAACGCTTGTCAAAAGGGCAAAGTTACGATAGTCATGGGGGATTTAAAATGCAGGAATATTGGGAAAATCATGTTGGTGCTGGATCCTAAAAGAAAGAATTTGTAGAATGCCTATGAGATGGCCTTTAGAGCAGCTTGTGGCTGAGCCCGCTAGGGGAAAGGCTATTCTGGAACGGGTGTTGCGTAATAAACCAAATCTGATTAAGGAGCTTAAGGTAAAGGAACCCTTAGGAGCCGTGATCATAATATGATAGACCTCACCCTACAATTTGAGAGGAAGAACCTAAAGTGAGATGTCTCAGTATTACACTGGAGTAAAGGGAATTCTAGAGGCATGAGAGAGAAGTGGGCCAAAGTTGATAGGAAGGGGACACTAGCAAGGATAACAGGAGAGCAAGTAATGTTGGAGTTTCTGGGAGAAATTTGGAAGGTGTAGCATAGATATATCCCAAAGAAGAAATATTTTAAAGGCAGGATAACGCAACCAGGGCTAACAAGGGAACTCAAAAACAACATAAAAGCAAAAGAGAGGATATATAATAGCACAAAAATTGGTGGGAAGTTAAAGGATTGGGAAGCTTTTAAAAACCAACAGAAGGCAATTAAAAAAGCCATAAGGAGGGAAAAGATGAAATATGAAGGTAAGCTGACCAGTAATATTAAAGAGGATATGAAAAGGTTTTCAGATATATAAAGAGTGAAGGAGAGGCGAAAGTGGACACTGGACCACTGGAAAATGACATTTCAGAGGTAGTAGTAGGCGACAAAGAAATGGTGGATGAACTAAATAAGTATTTTCCATCTGTCTTCACTGTGGAAGACACCAGCAGTATGCCAAAAGTTTGACAGTGTCAAGAGGCAGAAGTGAGTGCAATTGTTATCAGTAGGGAGAAGATGCTTGGGAAGCTGAAAGGTCTGAGGGTGATTAAATTATCTGGACCAGATGGACTACGCCCCAGGGGTTCTGCAAGAGGTGGCTATGGAGATTATGGAGGCATTGGTAATGATCTTTCAAGACCACTATATTCCGGCATGGTTCCAGAGGACTGGAACCTTTCAAAAGTCATTCCACTCTACAAGAAGGGAGGGAGGCATAAGAAAGAAAATTATAGCAACACATGCAAAATGCTGGAGGAACTCAGGAGGCTATGGAAAAGAGTAAGTAGTCAAAGTTTTGGGCAGAGACCGTTCATCCTGATGAATGGTCTCGGCCCAAAATGTCAACTGTAATTTTTTCCATAGATACTGCCTGGCCTGCTGGTTCCTCTAGCATGTTGTATGTGTAGCATAGATAGAAGATTGGCTGACTATCATAGGCAAAGTGTAGGAATAAAAGGAGCCTTTTCTAGTTGACTGCCAGTAGGTTCTGCAGGGGTCAGTGTTAGGACCTCTTCTTTTTACATTATATATCAATGATTTGGATGATGGAATTGATAGCTTTGTGGCCAAAGTTGCAGATGATACAAAGATAGGTGGAGGGGTAGATAGTATTGAGAAAGCAGGGAAGTTGCAGAAGGACTTAGACAGATTACGAGAACAGGCAAAGAAGTGGCAGATGGAATACAGTGTCAAAAAGTGTATGGTATAACCTGTGATAGAAGGAACAAAAGCATAGACAATTTTCTAAATGGGCAAATAACAAAAATCGGAGGTGCAAAGGGACTTGGGAGTCCTTGTGCAGGATTCTCTAAAAGTTAGCTTACAGGGCTTACAGGTTGATTCGGTGGTGAAGAAGGCAAATGCAGTGTTAGCATTAACTTCGAGAGGACTAGGATATAAAAGCAAGGATGTAATGCTGAGGCTTTATAAGGCACTGGTGAGAATTCCCTTGGAGTACTGTGCTGCACTGGTTCTTTCCTCCCCCAACAGTATCCACCACTGTATATCTGTGTATCTTGGTCGCCTGGTATCCAGAGTATTGTGGACTTCAGTGAGTGTGTCTGCTATACAGATAGAGGAAATATCAGCTCTGCATCCACCCTCACTTTCCCAACAAGATGTTGCATGTTCTTATCAGCTCACCTCTCATTCTTTGAAATGCAACAGATTATAGGTTCAGCTTGCTCACTTAGAGTATTGTGAGGAGTTTTGGGCCCCTTATCTAAGAAAGGATGTGCTGGCATTGGAAAAGGTCCAGAAGAGGCTCACGGGAGTCAATTCCGGGAACGTAAAGGTTATTGTATGAGAAGCATTTGATGGTTCTAGCTCTCTACTCGCTGGAATTCAGAAGAATGAGGAGGGATCCCATTGAAATCACTTGATTATTGAAAGGCCCAGACAGAGTGAATGTGGAGAGGATGCTTCATATAGTGGAAGATTCTAGGACCAGGAGACGCAGCCTCAGAATAGAGAGGCATCCATTTAGAATGGAAATTAGGAGGAATTTCCTGAGCCAGAGGGTGGCAAATCTATGGAATTCATTGCCACAGGCAGCTGCAGAGGCCAGGTCATTGAGTATATTTAAGGTGGAGGTTGATTCTTGATTAATCAGGGCATAAGGGTTATGGGGAGAAGGCAGGAGAATGGAGTTGAAAGTGAAAATGGATAAGCCACGATGAAATGGCAGAGCAAACTCGACGGGCCAAATAGCCTAATTCTGTTTCTATGCTCTAACAATGGAATTGGCCAATGAGGCTGGAGGATTATATTTGTGAGTGGAAGCCCATGAGCAATGGTGTACCAGCGGGTCATCACAATGACCCTCGCCATTTGTATAGCTCAAAAACAAGTGCACCACTTCTGGCTCGGGCCACAATGGCGAGGGGTGAAGTCAGACTAGGACTATAGTTACAGAAGACTTAACTGCAGGAAGACAAGAGATTCTGTGGTAGCAAAAGAAATTCCAGGATTGTGTATTGCCTCTTCAGTACCAAGGCCAAGGATGTCTCTGAGTGGCTGCAGGACTTTTTCATGGGGGAGGATGAGCAACCAGAGGTTATGATGCACATTGGCACAATGACATGGGGAGAAAAATGGAAAAGAGCATGCAAAGAGAAAAGGTGGTCTCCTGAAGAATGTTATGCTGGGCAAATCCCCAAGGCCTGACGAAATATAGAGAGGCAAGACATAAGATTGCTAGAGCCTTAGCCAAGATCTTTATTCCCCTCTAACTGCAAATGACTTCCTGGAGGATTGACAGGTTGCTGTAGAAGAAAGAAAGTCCTGGAAATTACAGGCCAGTGAGGCTCACATCAGTGATAGAGCAGCTACTGGAAAGAATACACTGGGATCAGTGCGGAGAGAGTAAACACTCTGACACCATTGAGGGTGAGAGTAAATACATGGAGACCACTGGGAGAGGAATACATTTATAGAGAAAGGCTAGCTTTCAACAACTCAATAGCAATACTAACTACTGCAAAAAAAAGGCACTGTTATAACAGTCGCACAATTAAGATAAGATGAAAAATGTTTACTTACCAACATCCAGAATTCCTACACACAGCGATCTGTGGGCACTGCAGACAGGGCTGGAAAAGTGGGGAGACAAATAGTAAATACACTGGGATCAAGGCGAGAGTAAATACACTGTGATCAGTGAAGAGTAAATACACTGGGATCAGTGAAGAGTAAATACACTGGGATCGGTGGAGTGTAAATACACTGGGATCAGTGAAGAGTAAATACACTGGGATCAGTGAAGAGTAATTACACTGGGATCAGTGGGGAGAGTAAATACACTGGGATCAGTGGAGTGTAAATACACTGGGATCAGTGAAGAATAAATACACTGGGATCAGGGGGGAGAGTAAATACATCGGGATCGGTGGAGTGTAAATACACTGGGATCAGTGAAGAGTAAATACACTGGGATCAGTGGGGAGAGTAAATACACTGGGATCAGTGAAGAGTAAATACACTGGGATCAGTGAAGAGTAAATACACTGGGATCAGTGGAGTGTAAATACACTGGGATCAGTGAAGAGTAAATGCACTGGGATCAGTGAAGAGTAAATACACTGGGACCACTGGGGAGAGTAAATACACTGGGATCAGTGGAGTGTAAATACACTGGGATCAGTGGGGAGACAAACAGTAAATACACCAGGATCAGTGAAGAGTAAATACACTGGGATCGGTGGAGTGTAAATACACTGGGATCAGTGAAGAGTAAATACACTGGGATCAGTGAAGAGTAAATACACTGGGACCAGTGGGGAGAGTAAATACACTGGGATCATTGAAGAGTAAATACACTGGGATCGGTGGAGAGTAAATACACTGGGATCAGTGGGGAGAGTAAATGCACTGGGATTAGTGGGAGAGTAAATACACTGGGATCAGTGAGGAGAGTAAATACACTGGGGTCAGTGGAGAGTAAACACACTGGGATTCGGGGAGAGTAAATACACTGGGATTCGGGGAGAGTAAATACACTGGGATCAGGGGGAGAGTAAATACACTGGGATCGGGGGAGAGTAAATACACTGGGGTCAGTGGGGAGAGTTAACACACACTGGGGTCAATGGGGAGAGTAAATACACTGGGATCAATGGGGAGAGTAAATACACTGGGGTCAGAGGGGAGAGTAAACACTGGAGTCAATGGGGAGGGTAAATACACTGGGGTCAGTCGGGAGAGTAAATACACTGGGATCAGTGGGGAGAGTAAACACACTGGGATCAGTGGGGAGAGTAAATACACTGGGATCAGGGGAGAGTAAATATACTGGGGTTAGTGGGAGTATAAATACATTGGGATCTGTGAGGAGAGTAAATCCACTGGGATCTGTGCAAGAAATTGATAAATAGACTGGTTCATTTTATGAATCTTTACATTACATAGAAATGTTTTCAGGCGCTGGTGGAGTTGGAGAACAATATTCCAAAACGATTGCAGAGATGAAGACCTGTTATGTGTGTAGACAGGAGAAGATGGTATTACTCTCCTCGGGACAGACTAGTTATTGAGACATTTAAACTCATAAAGAATGTAGACAGATGAGATAGAAAGTGCCGATGGATGGGGTCAAGAACCAGGAGACAAGAGGCCTAAGGTGAGTCTTAGGTGAGGCCTGGGGTCAGAGGGGAGGATAAATACACTGGGATTAATGGGCAGAGTAATTACACTAAAATCAGTGAGGAGAGGATAAATACACTGGGATTAGTGGGGAGAGTAAAATTCACTGGGACCAATGAGAAGAGGGAGCAAGTATGGGATCACTGGAGTATCAGAAATAAAAGAAAAGTGAGCCGTTCAGCTTGTTATATAGCTCCCCCTGCCATTCGCCAGGACTACTGTTAATCTCAGGGTCACTTTCAACTAAATAGCTGAAAGGGGAGTGGACCACGGAAGAAGGAGAGGCACCAGAGGTAAGTGATAAGCAGGTGAGAAGAGGCAAGAGGCCAAAGTGGGGAATAGAGGAATAGAAGAAGAAGGAAGGTGGGAAGGGAAAAAAGTAAAGGGGAGAAAAAATTACTGGAAGGAGAAATCAATGTTCATGCCATCAGGTTCGAGGCTACCTAGTTAGAATATGTGATGTTGCTCCTCCACCCTGAGAGTGGCCTCATCATGGTCTACTCTATCTATGTCACTCATTACTTCATAATCAGAATCAGGTATAACATCACTGGTGTATGTTGTGAAATTTGTTAACTTTGATAAATAGAGGGGGAAAAACTGAATTACAGTAAATATCAGAATCAGAATCTGGTTTAATATCTGGCATGTGTCATGAAATTTGTTAACTTAGCAATACATAACGCAGAAGAGAAAAAATATATAAATTAGAGCATACGTATATTGAATAGATTAAATATCGGGCAAAAACCAGAAATAATATATATTTAAAAAGTGAGGTAGTGTCTAAGGGTTCAATGTCCATTTAGGAATCGGATAGCAGAGGGGAAGAAGCTGCTTCTGAATCACCAAATGTGTGCCTTCAGGCTTCTGTACTTCCTACCTGATGGTAACAGTGAGAAAAGGGCATGCCCTGGGTGCTGGAGGTCCTTAATAATGGACGCTGCCCTTCTGAGACACCGCTCCTTGAAGATGTCCTGGGAACTTTGTAGGCTAGTACCCAAGATGGAGCTGACTAAATTTACAACCCTCTGCAGCTCCTTTCGGTCCTGTACAGTACCCACCCCCCCCCCATTCCAGACAGTGATGCAGCCTGTCAGAATGCTCTCCACTGTACATATATTGAGTGCTTTTGTTGACATACCAAACCTCATCAAACTCCTAATGAAGTATAGTCACTGTCTTACCTTCTTTATAACTGTGATATGTTGGGACCAGTTAGGTCTTCAGAGACCTTGACACCCAGGAACTTGAAACTCCTTACTCTCCCAACTTCTTATCCCTCTATGAGGATTGCTATGTGTTCCTTCGTCCTACCCTTCCTGAAGTCCACAATCAGCTCTTTCGTCTTACTGACGTTGAGTGGCAGGTTGTTGCTGCAGCACCATTCCACTAGCTGGCATATCTCACTCCTGTACACCCTCTTGTTACCATCTGAGATTCTACCAACAATGGTTGTATCATCAGCAAATTTATAGATGGCATTTGAGCTATGCCTAGCCACACAGCCATTGGTATTGATAGAGTAGAGCAGTGGGCTAAGCACACACTCCTGAGGTGCACCAGTGTTGACTGTCAGTGAGGAGGATACGTTTGTGGTCTTCCGGTTAGGAAGTCGAGGATGCAATTGAAGAGGGAGGTATAGAGGCACAGGTTCTGCAACTTCTCAGTCAGGATTGTGGGAATGATAATACTAAATGCTAAGCTATAGTTGATGAACAGCATCCTGACATAGGTGTTTGTGTTGTCCATGTGGTCTAAAGCCGTGTGAAGAGCCATTGAGATTGCATCTGTCATTGACCTATTGTGGTGACAGGCAAATTGCAATGGGTCCAGATCCTTGCTGAGGCAGGAGTTCAGTCTAGTCATGACCAACCTCCTCAAAGCATTTCATCACTGTAGATGTGAGTGCTACTGGTGATAGTCATTAAGGCAGCTCACATTATTTTTCTTAGGCACTGTTATAATTATTGCCTTTTTGAAGCAAGTGGGAACTTCTGCCCGTAGCAGAGAGAGGTTGAAAATGTTCTTGAATACTCCTGCCAGTTGGTTGTCACAAGTTTTCAGAGCCTTACTAGGTACTCCATCTGGACCTTCCGCCTCGCGAGGGTTCACCTTCTTTAAAGGCAGCCTAACATCGGCCTCTGAGACAAAGAACACAGGGTCATCAGGTGCAGCAGGGACCTTCACAGCTGTAGCTATTTTCTCCCTTTGAAAGCCGGCATAGAAGGCGTTGAGTTCATCTGGTAGTGAAGCATCGCTGCCATTCATGCTATTGGGTTTCACTTTGTAGGAAGTAATGTCTTGCAAACCCTGCCAGAATTGTTGTGCATCCAATGTTAGGAAGTCAAGGATCCAGTTAAAGAGGGATATACAGAGGCCCAGGTTCTGTAGCTTTTCGATCAGGATAGTAGAAATGATGATGTTAAACACTGAGCTATAGTCAATGAACAGAATCCTGACACAGGTATTTGTATTGTCCAGGTGATCCAAGGCCATGTGGCGAGCCATTGAGATTGTGTCTGCTGTAGACCTACTGTGGCGACAGGCAAATTACAGTGGGTCCAGGTCCTTACTGAAGCAGAAGTTGATTCTAGTCATGACCAACCTCTCAAACCATAGATGTGAGTGCTATTGGACGATAGCTGTTAAGGCAGCTCACACTGATCTTCTTGGGCATTGGTAGAATTGTTGCCCTTTTGAAGCAGGTGGGTACTTCCAAGCATAGCAGTGAGAGATTGAAAATCTCTTTGACTATCCCTGCCAGTTGGTTGGCACAAGTTTTCAGAGCCTTACCAGGTACTCCAGCA
Source organism: Mobula hypostoma (assembly GCF_963921235.1). Taxonomy (NCBI): domain Eukaryota; kingdom Metazoa; phylum Chordata; class Chondrichthyes; order Myliobatiformes; family Myliobatidae; genus Mobula; species Mobula hypostoma. The sequence goes on from NC_086104.1 coordinate 126,036,167, forward strand.
GGGCCTGCTGCCTTACAAGGGTGCACCCTCCTGAAAAACAGCTCGATGCCGGCATCTGAGATACCGACACAGGGTCACAGGGTTACCGAGTGCAGTAGGGATCCTCACAGCTGTAGTTTTATTCTCCCTTTCAGAGCAAACATAAGAGGCGTTGAGTTCATCTGGCAGTGAAGCATCGCTGCCATTCATGCTATTGGGTTTTGCTTCGTAGGAAGTAATGTCCTGCAAACCCTGCCAGAGTTAACATGCCCCCAACCACGCTTGGAATTGTTTCTTTGCTCTTGAAATAGCTCTCTGCAAGTCCTACCTGGCTTTCTTGTACAGACCTGGGTCACCAGGCTTAAATGCCACAGATCTACGGACCTCCTGGTTCATTTTGGGAACGTACAGTAAGTTTTCATAGGCACTCACTCATCCACGCAGGTTTTAATGAAGTTGGTGACAACTGCAGCTTATTCATCCAGACTCAAAGATGAGTCCCTAATACAATCCAGTCCACCAATTCAGAGCAGTCCTGTAAGCACTCCTGTGCCTCCCTAGTCCATACCTTCTTGGTCCTCACTACTGGTGCTGCAGTCTTCAGTCTTTGCCTATACTCAGGGAGTAGAAATATAGCCCAGTGATCAGACTTCCCAAAGCATGGCGTGGAATAGCACAGTAAGCGCTCTTGATGGTGGCGTAACAGTGGCCCAGTGTATTGATTCCTCTGGTACTAAAAATGATTTGTTGATACTAATTATTTAGTGACTTTTTCAAGTTGGCCTTATTAAAATCCCCCAAAATGATGGGGAAAGCATCAGGATGTGTTGTTTCATGCCTGTTGATTACATCGCTCAGTTTGTCTAGAGACTATTGGGCATTGTCCTGAGGTGGAATGTACACTGCTACCAAAATGATCGCTGAGATCGCCCGAGGCAGGTAAGATGGCTGGCACTTAATCACAAGGCATGCCAGATCCACTGAACAGGATTGGGACAGTACTGCCACATTTGTACACCATGAGGAATTGGTCATGAAGCAAAATCTTCTGCCTTTGGCTTTAAAAGACTTAGCAATTCTATCTTGGCAGTATATAGGTTGACCAAGATTGCGGGAAACAAAAGATGCAAGTGGTCCTAATGTCCCTGTAGCTCTGAGATCTTCAATTTTATTTACCAGAGACTGTACGTTTGCCAGCAAGATAGTTAGTATTGAGAGTCAAAAACCTCGTTTTTTTTAATGTACAATTAGCCCACTGCAACTACCTTGTTTCCACCACCACAGTGGGATCTTTTTCTATCGGTTTTTAGCAGCAATAGATTGTTTAGTTGCATTAAAATATTGCTACTGACTGTACAGACCTTAGATACAGTTTTTTAGCTGTAGCAGGCTGAAATGTGAATATGTGATTGTTTCCATCAAGCTGCGCCACTTCGAGTCACCGTAACTAGGACCCCAGAAATAATATTTACTGTGCTCATTGTGTTTACATTTCTGATTTCTTTCGATATGTTAATGCTTTGCCAGGAAAAGCAGGTTACAGCAGACACCAGCACTTTCCTTTTTCTCGACATTTTGCCATACTGTGCTCCATCTCGCGCACCGTCACTTGTTCAACTCTCTCCCTCTGCACCTTCCCCACAACCTACAGAGGCACCCAGCCTTGTATCCTCAGAAAGCTTGGACAAGGTGCTTGGATCTGCGGCATTTTGGTTGGATGGAACCAGGAGATGGAAGGAACAAAGATGTTGTCTTTCACCTTTCCCTCACATTATCCTGTGAGGGAAGGTTCAGTGAACCAGGGCTTTTCTCTTTGAAGTGAAAAAGGATACAAGACGACATGATGGAGGTGTTTTTTATCCGAAATAAACTTTATTCATAATAAAAATATTTACAAGAATATTTCATTCTTGTGCTTAGAGACAATATTAAATTAAATTTTAGAAACAATAGCACTATTACAGTACAATACCCGAGGAGCTTCCAACCCGGCCCCTCCCTGTCCAATAACAGAAGAACCATAAACTGTGGTCCAGCCTAGAATGTGCAAGTCAGCAGCAGTCCTTTCCTGATATCTCAATGTGTTGAAAGACTAACCCGTTTTAGGCAGAACAAAGGGCACCTTTCACTGAGTTGATGATCTTCCAGCAGCACTTGATGTCCATCTCTCTGCATGCCCCTGGGAACAGCCCAGAGATCAGACACTCCTCTATCACGCAGCTGCTCGGGTGAACTGTGACAAAGGCCCTTGCATCTTCGTCCACACCCTCTTCTCAAACCCACAGCCCACAAAGAGGTGAGCAACCGTCTTGTCCCCACTACAGTCCTCTCAGCAGTGGGTGCATGGTCCAGGCATTTTTTTTTAGATTATGAAGACACGCAGTCCTCTTTTATTGTCATTTAGTAATGCATGCATTAAGAAATGATACAATATTTCCTCCAGTGTGATATCACAAAACACAAGACAAACCAAGACTGAAAAAACTATCAAAACCACATAATTATAACATATAGTTACAACAATGCAACAATACCATAACTTGATGAAGAACAGTCCATGGCACAGTAAAAAGTTCAAAGTCTCTCAAATGTCCCACATCTCACGCAGACAGGAGAAGGAAGAAAACTCTCCCTGCCATGCCCAACCACAGTCCGACTCTGAGTCATCCGAAAACTTCGAGCTTCCGATCGGCCCTCCGACACCGAGTACTGAGCACCAACTCTATCCGAATGATTCGACCTCAATCTCAGTCGCCAGCAGCAGGCAAAGCCAGGGATTTTGGGGCCTTCCCTCCGGAAGATTTCTCGATCACACAGTAACAACGGCAGCGAACTGGCGTTTCAGAAACTTCTCCAGGTGTTCCCCTGTGCTTTCATGTCTGTCTCCATCAAATCAGAATTGTCCACGGCCCCTATTTAACGGATACGGTATCATTTTCACTGGAGGGCTGCACGGCGCGGCGCGCTGCTATCTCTTCCTCCCGCCTGTAGGAGGGATCTGACAGGGATGCACATTGTCACAGGCAGCCCAGCAAGGTCTTGATGCTTGTTGGGGAGATCTGGCTATGAGGTATTTTGCCAGATGGTCTGGGCAGACTGCTCAGGCAACCACCCCACAGTGTCCTTCAAGTCACAACATCCCATACTGATCATCACCTGACAGACTTGAGGTCAAAGGTGTTGATTTAGAAGAGTGAAGGCAAGTAGTGTGGCAACGTCCAGCTGACTGGGACGTTGTGCAGCCATGGGGTCATATTCAGCCCTCGCAACACAGGAGATATGAGGTATCACACGGGTATAGATAGGGTGAATGCATGCAGGCTTTTTCCCCTCAGGTTGGGTGAATCTAGAACTAGAGGCTTAAGGTGAAAGATTAAATATTTGAGGGGAAACTGAGAGAGGAATTCTTCACCCAGAGGATGGTGTGTGTTTAGATAAGCACATGGATGACAGGAATATGGAGGGCTATGGTTCAGTGCAGGTTAATAGGACTAGGCAGTAAAATATTTTGGCACACTCTAGATGGCCCGCTTCTGTACTGTAATGCTCTATGACTTATTAATGAATGGAATTAGGAAAGCCAGGAGGCGCCATGAAAAGTCTTTGGCAAGTAGAATTAAAGAGAATCCCAAGGCTTTCTATACATCAAGAGCAAGGGGATAATTGTGGGAGGGTAGGACCAATCAAGGATACTTTATACTTTATACTTTATTGTCGCCAAACAATTGGTACTAGAACGTACAATCATCATAGCGATATTTGATTCTGCGCTTCCCACTTCCTGGATTACAAATATTAAATATTAAAAATAGTAAACATTAGTAAATATTAAAAAATTAAATTATAAATCATAAATAGAAAATAGAAAAATGGAAAGTAAGGTAGTGCAAAAAAACCGAGAGGCAGGTCCGGATATTTGGAGGGTATGTGTGCTTGGATAAAGGTGGAGGATGTGTATGACTTCCTAATGAGTACTTAGCATCAATATTTACAACGAGAAAGATGTGAAGGATAGGGAGATCAGTGTGGAGCATGCTAATTTGCTAGAGGATTTTGAGATAAAGAAGGAGGTAGTGTTGGGTCTCTTCAAAAATATTAATTTAGATAAGTCCACAGCACCTAATGGAATCCTAGGTTATTGAGGGAGGCAAGAGATGAGATTGCTAGAGCCTTGACAAATATCTTTATGTCCTGTTTAGCCATAGGTGAGGTACCGGAGGACTGGCGAGAAGCTAATGATGTTCCATTATTCAAGAAGGGAAATAGGGATAATACTGGATAATAGGAATAATACTATAGACCAGTGATTCTCATGTCAGGGGTAGGATCGATGAGCAATTGGAAAACTATAGCATGGGCTTGTGCGAAGCAAGTACCACTTTTCTAACGACTGAATGTTTCAAGGAGGTAATAGAGGTGATTTATAATGGGAGAGCTGTGGATGTTGTCTTCGTCGATTTTAGTACGGGGTTTGACAAGGACCTGCGTGGGAGGCTCGTCCAGAAGATTAAGATGAATGAGATTCACCATTTGGGATTCAGAAATCACTTACTCTTAGAAGACAGAGGATGGTGGTCGAAGGGACTTATCATGGATGAAAGTCGTGACTAGTGGATTCACAACAGAACCTCTGCTGTTTGTGATAATTATAAATGACCTGGATGAAAATGTAAATGGGTGGGTTAGTAAGTTTGTAGATGATACAAAGATTGGCGGTGTGGATAGCATTGAAGACAGGCAAAGGGTATTGTGGGATATAAGTCATTTGCAGATATGCGTACAGAAATAGCAGATGGAACTTAACCCAAACAAACTTGGGAGATCAGATGTAAAGAAACAGTACACTGTTAATGGCAGGACCCTTAACAGTGTCGATGTACGAGGGGTCTTGGGGTCCAGGTGCATAGCTCCCTGAAAGTGGGTACAAAAGTTGACAGGGTAGTAAAGAAGACACATGGCATGATTCTATTTATTAGTCAAGGATTGAGTTCAAAAGCCAGGAAACTGTTGCAGCTTTATAAGACTCTAGTTAGGCCGCATATGAAATATTCAGCTCTGGTCATCGACTACAGGTAGAATGTGAAGGTTTTGGAGAAGGTGCAGAAGAGGTTCACCATGATTGGAGGGTTGTTCGTTGGAGTGGTGGAGGCTGATGGGAGACCTAACAGAGGTTTATAAGATTATGAGAGGCATAGGTAGAGGAAACAAACAGCATCTTTCTCCCAGGGTTGAAATGTCTAATACCAGAGGGCGTGTACCTAAGGTGAGGGGAGCAAGCTCAAAGGACTTCAGATGAAGAGAGGAAAGGAGTTCTCTGTATTATTTATTCAATTATTTATTTGTTATTATTATTGTATTTGCACATTGGTTGCTTTATCAATGTTTATGTGTTTTTTATTAATTCTATTGTATTTCTTTGTTTACTGTGAATGTCAGCAAGCGAATTAATCTCAGGGTAGTATAGATTGATATATACATACCTTGACAATAAATTTACTTTGAACTTTGTGATGTGTGGGGCATAATTTTACACAGAGCGGTGTTTCTAGAACACACTACCCAGGTGGTGGTGGAGGCAAATTCTATAGTCGTTCAAGAGGCTCTTCAATTGGCACATGAATGTGCAGGAAATGGAGGGATATCGATATTGTGAAGGGATTAGCATTTGATTACTATTTTAACAGCAGTACTGTGCAAAAGTCTTAGGCACCCTAGATTTTTTTTTATATGGTTTCAGATGGTCTGGCCTCTACAGAACCCTGATCTCAACATCATCAAGGTTGTCCCGAATTACCTAGAGAGACAGAAGCAAGTGAGACAGCCATTCTGCAGAACTGGGACAAGTTCTTCAAGGTGCTTAGAACAACCTACCAGCTGATTTTCTTATAAGACTGCACGACCGTGTACCTAAGAGAATTGATGCAGTTTTAAAAGGAAAGCGTAGTCTCACCAAATATTGATATGATTCAGTTTTTTACTGTTTACTGCTCTTCATAGAAAATCTTTTCTTATTTAGAAACTTTTCATTTAATTATTTTTGAAAGCATCTCGCTTTTCAGAATTTTTTTACACGTGCCTCACACTTTTGCACAGTACTGTAGCTCAGCAAAACATCATGAGTCAAAGGGGCTGGCCCCATGTTATACTGTTCCATGTTATATGTAGCATTACAGTCCATGTGATTGAAGGCAAGCTGACAAATTGGATCCAAAATTGGCAAGGTACCCAGACTGATTGCTGAATTGTTGCTCTGCGATTGAAAGCTTGTGACCAGAAGTGTATCGTGGGGATCAATGCTGCTTGTTACCGTCATTACCTGTTTGAATATGATTTCAGGAAATATACAATTATTTTGAAATGACACAAAATTAAAGGTAGTAACAGTCATACAGGCTACAGGAGAATATTGAACAGCTGGTAAGATGGGCAGAGCAATGGCAAATAGAATTTACCCCTGTCATTGGTACTGACATATAAGAAACAAGAACTTCAGAAAGGGGAAGTTGGGAGAAAACACACCAGCCCTCACTGATGGATCAGCAGTGGAATGGGTGAGCAGCTTCAAGCTCCTGGGCATGAACACCTCAGAGGATCTATCATAGTCCCAACATGTTGATGCGACCACAATGTAGCCATACCAGCGGCTATGCTTCATTAGGAGTTTGAGGAGATTTGGTATGTCCGCAAATTTCTACTGTATGGTGGAGAGCATTCTGACTGGTTGCTTCATCTCCCGGTTGGAGGCTCCAATCCATAAGATTGGAAGAGGTTGCAGAGGTTTATAGACTCAGCTTCACAGGCATAAGCCTCCCCAACACCTTGGTGCTCCTTCACAGGCAAAGCACCTTGAAAAAGCATTTCAGGATGTATATTGTATACATTTCTCTGACATTAAATTGTACCTTTGAACCTATGAACCACCAAGGATACTTTTAAAGGCGATGCCTCAAGAAGGCTTCATCTATCATTAAGGACCAGTCTCCCCTTTACTACCATCGAGAAGAGGTACGACAGCCTGAAGACCTACACTCGGCGTTTTCAGAACACCTTCTTCTCCTCTGCCATTAGGTTTCTGTATGGTCCATAAATCAATGAACACTACTCATATTTTTCTTCTGCACTAATTATTTATTTTTACTGTAACTTACAATAACGTGTTATGTCTTGTGCTGTACTACTGAAATAGAACAACAAATTTCAAGAGATACGAGAGTAGTAATAAACCTGATTCTGATTCTGAACTATTGGCTGTTCAGTCACCCGCCCCCCCCGCCCCATCAACACTAACTCATTATCCCTTTTTTTTCGCACTATTTATTTATTTCTGTACTTTATAGTGATTTTTGCACTGTACTACTGCCATAAAACAAGAAAACTCATATCATGGTGATAAACATGATTCAGATTCTGAGACATTGCCGACCCTGGTTTATATCGCTGGTATTTCCATTTATGAATCTAGTTTGTAGCCACAGAAATAGCTGTCCGCCCCCTTACCTACCCACCCCTTACAGATTAAAACTGTACTACTGGAAGATAGAACAGCACAGCTCAAGGGAAGGCCTCCTTCAGCCCACCACATCTGTACTGACCACAAAGTCGATTTAATCTGCCCATTCTCTGCCTGTTCACAGGTCTGTCTAAATGCCTCTTAAATACCACTATTGCATCCATTTCCACCACTTCCCCGACAGCCTGTTCCAGACACCTACCATGGTCTGTGTGAAAAGACCAGCCTCGCACAACTCCTTTAAATTTTCTCCCTCTCATTTTCAAGCTATGTACTCTAGAAATTGGCATTCCACCATGGGAGTAAGGCTCTGCCTATCAACCCAGACAAAGCCTTCCATAATTTTATATACTCCTGTCAGGCCTTCCCTCACTCTCTGACATTCCAGGGTACAAGAATAATGACAGAATTCTTAGCAGTTTGGAGGAACAGAAGGATCTTGGGTTCACGTCTATAGATCCCTCAAAGTTGTTGTACAAGTTGTGGTTAAGAAGGTGTAGTGTGTTGGCCTTCATTAATCCGGGTCTGAGTTCTAGTGTTGCAAGGTAATATTGAAGGTCTATAAAACTCGGGTTAGACCACACTTGGATCATTTCACGCTTGGAAGGATATGGAAGCTTTAGAGAAGGTGCAGAGGAGATATACCAGATGCTGTCTGGGTTAGTGAGCATTCCTTAGGAGGAAGGTTGAGCAAGCTAGGGCTTTTCTCTTTGTAGAGAAGGAGGATGACAGGTGAGAATCATAGACACGTATTGTAAAATTTGGTGTTTTGTAACAGCAATACCATGCAAAACATAATAAAAAATTACAATAAGTTACAATAACAAATATTAAAAATAAACAAGTAGTGCAGAAAGAGAGAAAAATAGTGAAGTAGTGTTCAGGGGTTCATTGGCCACTTATAAGTCTGATGGCAGAGGGAAAGAAACTATTCCTTAAATCTGAGTGTGTGCCTTCAGGCTCCTGTACCTGTCTCAGCTGTGCGTAGGTACACAGTTAAGAGTGCAGAGAGAGTAGAGCAGTGAGATAAGCACACATTCTTGAGGTGCACTTGTGTTGATTGTCAACGAGGAGAAATTATTTCTGATCCACACTTACTGTGGTCTCTCGATAAAGAGGTCAAGGATCCAGTTGTAGGGAGGTACAAAGGCCCAAGTTTTCAAACGTGTTAATTAGTACTGAGGAGATGATGACATTAAACGCTGAGTGGTAATCAATAAAAAGCAGCATACCATAGGTATTGCTGTCATCCAGGTGATCCAAGGCCGACTAGAGACCCAGTGAGTGTGAGGCAGGTGACAACTGAAGTGCTTAAGATGATAAGAGGCATAGTTAGAGTGGACAGCCAGCACTTTTTGCCCAGGATGACAATGCCTAATACAACTTTAAGATGATTGGAGGAAAGTATAGAGGGGATGTCAGAAGTAGTTTTCTTTATGCAGAGAATGACAAGTGCATAGACGATGCTGCTGGAGATGGTAGTAGAGGGCATTTACGGATCTCTTAGATTAGCACATGAACGAAAGAAAAATTGAGGGCTATGTGGGAGGGAAGCATTAGATCTTGGAGTAGGTTAAAGGGTCGGCACCACACTGTGGGCCAAAGAACCTGTACTGTGCTGTATGTTGTACGTTCTGTGTTCTAAAACCACCCAAGTTTGTCCAAGCTCTCCTTATAGCTAAAACTCTCTAATCCACTATAGTATTAGTGTGTTTCCTCTCTTGTTCTGCTGCGGAGTCAACTGTGGTTGCCACAATCTTGACTATTGGTGCTTTCCCCTCCCCCAACAGTATCTACCACAGCAACACTTTCAGTACGCTGGGTGAACTCAGCAGGTCGGGCAGTATCAGTCAGAAACGTCGACTCATCGTTTCTGACTGATGCTGCCCGACCTGCTGAGTTCATCCAGCGTACTGAAAGTGTTGCTTTGATCTTTTACAGCATCTGCAGATTATTTTGTGTTTAGTATCTACCACAGTATACCTGTGTGGCTTGGTCACCTGGTATCCAGAACATTGTGGATGGACTTCAGTGAGTCTGTCTGCCATTCAAAACTTTAGACGTTACAGATAGAGGAAATATTAGCTCTGCAGCCACCCTCACTTCCCTAAAGATGTTGCATGTTCTCACGAGCTCACTTCTCATTCTTTGAAATGCAACACATTATAGGTTCAGTTTGCTCACTTAAGAGACTGTGAGCAGTTTCGAGCCTCTTATCTAGGAAAGCATGTGCTGACGTTTGAGAGAATCCAGAAGGGGTTCTCAATAACGATCCCGGGAATAAATATTGAAGAGCATTTGATGGCTGTAGGCCTGTACTCGCTGGAGTTTAGAAGAATGAGGAGGATCTCACTGAAACCTATCCAATATTGAAGGGCCTAGACAGAGTGGACAATGAGAGGATATTTCTTATAGTGGGGAAGTCTAGTAGCAGAGGCACAGCTTCAGAATATAAGGATGTCCCCTAGAACAGAGAGGAGAAGGAATATCCTTAGCTAGAGGGTGGTGAATCTGTGGAATTCATTGCCTCAGATAGCTGTGATGGCCGAGATATTGGGTTTTCTTAAAGCAGAGGTTAATAGTTTCTTGATTAGTAAGGGCATCAAAGGTTATGGGGAGAAAGCAGGAGAATGGGGTTGAGAGAGATAATAAAGCAGCAATGATGGAATAGCAAGCAGGCTCGATGGGCCGAATGGCCTAATTCTGCTCCTATGTCTTCTAGTCTTATGCTCAATCTATGACTCTCTGATGAAACCAGTACCTTGGGAATCAGTCCATCCATGATGACCATGTCCTCGCTTCAGTAGAGAGAGGAGTTGAGTGCACAGGACTCCAAGTCCAGTTTCACCTGGGCTCTGCACTGCTACATTAAAGCACCTCACTCTTGTGTACAAGAAAGACGGCAGATGATGGAAATCCAGAGCAACATACAAAGGCTGGAGGATCTCAGCGGGCCAAAGGACATGGTCTTTGCCTTCCTCATTGTTTTCAATCTCACAACATTCAATTTTCACTTCCCTTCACTTCACATCATGTTCCATCTGCCACACTTTTAGCCTGCCTATAAAATCTCTCTGCATCCTCCATGAAGCCCACACTCATGCCACTTCCTACCATTAGCAAACTTAGATGTATTACACTTGGTGCCCTGGTACAATTTCTTAATGAAGATGGTGAACAGATGGGTCCTCGGGACTCGTCACTGTATCACACACTAATCACAGGCTCACCAGCTAAAAGTCAGAATCATAAGACCTTAAGAGCATAAGTCATAGGAGCAGAATTAGGCCATTCAGCCCATCAAGTCTGCCCCATCATTTCATCAGGACTGATCCAATTTTCCTCCCAGCCTCAAACTCCTGCTTTCTCCCCATATCCCTTCATGACCTGACCAGAATTATTATAGGACCATAAAACCTTGACATACTCTAGGAGCAAATAAAGGCCATTCAGACCACCGAGTCTGCTCCACCATTCCGTCATGGCTGATTTGTTATCTCTCTTAATCCTATTCTCCTGCCTTCTCATCGTAATCATTGAATCCCCTTCTATAGTCAATCTCCACTTTAAATGTACTCAATGTCCTGGCCTCCACAGCCATCCATGACAATGAATTCTATAGATTCACCACCCTCTGGCTAAAGAAGTTCCTCCTCATCTCTGTTCTAAATGGATGTCCCACTTTTCTGAGGCTGTGCCTTCTGGTCCTAGACTTGTGCACTACCTAAAACATCCTTTCCACATCCACTCTATCTAGGTTTTAGTGAGATTTCCCCCCCCCCCCACAATTCCTCTAAACACAGGCCCAGAGCCACCAAACAATCCCCATACATTAACCCTTTTATTCTGGGAATTATTCTCATGTACCTCCTCTGAACCCTCTGTAATGCCAGTGCATTGCTGACATACAGTATGTTGTGAAACTTTTTGTTTTGTGGCTGCAGTACAGTACAATCCATAAGAATAAATATATAAATAAATAGTGAGGTCTTGTTCATGGTTTCATGGAATATGCAGAAATCTGATGGTGCAGGAAAAGAATCTGTTCCTACATGTGGGATTTCAGGCTCCTGTACCTCCTCCCAATGGTAGTCCACATGATGGGAGTCCTTGTTGATGGATGCAAAATAAATGAGCTGCTTATTCTACCCAGTTACTGCTGTCCGCACATCACACTGAACAAGCACCACACACTGGGCTAAAATACACCAAATATTACTGGAACCCAGTCCTAGATCCCCAGGTTCAACAAGATCAAAGACTCTGACTTCCATCACATAGTACTGCAGTTACCTAAATATCAAACAGGTACAGGATAGCTTCTAACTGTATACTACCCAAAGCAGGTGGAAATTACAAGACTGAGCAAATTAAATAGGAAAACTTAATCAAACAATTCAACATCCAAAATTAAATCATCCATTTACTCACCAACATCCAGTCACAGCACTCTGTTGACCCGGCAGGCTGAGCTAGAAAGCAGGGAGAGGAAAGTAAACACACTGAGACTAGTTGGGGTAGGGTATATACACTGGGACCATTAGGGTGAGAGTAAATACACTGGGACCAATGGGGAGACAGTAAGTACACTAGGACCAATGGGGAGGCAGTAAGTACACTAGGACCAATGGGGAGGCAGTAAGTACACTAGGACCAATAGGGAGAAAGTAAATAAATTGGACCAATGGGGAGACAGTAAGTACACTGGGACTATTAGGGTGAGAGTAAATACACTGGGACTAATGGAGAGACAGTAAGTACACTAAGACCAATGGGGAGACAGTAAGTACACTGGGACCATTAGGGTGAGAGTAAATACACTAAGACCAATGGGGAGACAGTAAATAAATTGGACCAGTGGAGAGACAGTAAATACACTGGGATCAATGGGATTAGAGTAAATACACTAGGACCAATGAGGAGAGTAAATACACTGATCAGCATGATGACAGAACTGATAGTGCTTTGGCCAACAGCTCCTGACCTCTGGCACTGTCTCTGTGGAGTTTGCACGCTCTCCACGTGACTAAGTGGATTTCCACTGTATGCCACAACAGAAAAATTTTACAGGCAGGTTTTATGCTTTGTCTGTAATATCTAAGTTTTTGCTAATGTCAAAAACAATGAAAGAATAGTTGACGGGCATGTGGAAGAAAGGGTACTGGAAAACAGATGGGTTTGTTCCACTAGGAACCTGCAGCACCTGACATGTTGAAGTGGCTTCCTCTGCGCTTTTAAAAGTACAAGCATACGGAAGGCTCTGAGATTAAATATGTTGGGATCATAAGGACTATCAGAAAAAGCAGTTGGATTAGTCAACTGGGAAGCCTGGACCCATTGCACTTGCCAATAAGATCAAACTGCTGGAGGAACTCAGCAGGTCGGGCAGCATCTGTGGAGAGAGACGGGTAGTAAATTTCCGTCTGCACCAGAATATCTTGATCCAAACTGTTGACCATCCCTCCCTGCCTCCACAGATGCTGCCTGACCCACTGAGTTCCTCTAGCAGCTTGCTTTTGACTCTGGACTGCAGACTCTGCATTCTTAGGGGTCTCGAAGATCATGGCTGAGCCTTTGCCTGGGTACAGTACAGTACAGGTACAGCTCTTCCCACTGTCATGGACATCTTCAAGAAGCCATGCCTCAAGGAGAAAAACATCCAATATGATGGACATCATGCCATCAGGCAGGAGGCACAGGAGCCTAAAGACCTACACCTCAGGGTTCAACAACAGCTTCTTCCCCGCTTTCATCCAGTTACTGAACCAACCTGGAAAAAGCTTAAAATTGCCTTTAATTATATATGCTTTTGTTCCCTCACCTTGAACTAGTGTCTTTACTTTCTTAGATATTTTGCATATGCAAGTTTAGCTTGATTTTTGTTAAATTAAGTATATCTTAAGTTTGTCCTCATCTTGTACTGTGTGCTGCTGTTGCAAAAAAGTTACTTTTCATGGCATTTATACCCAGTTAGTTTATCTTTGGCAAATATAAACTTGAACCTACCAGTACGTCCCTTCATTAAACCCATACTGACCCAGTTTGTTTAATCACTTGTCAGAGAGACAGATACTCTATCCCAAGAATCAATCTAGTTAACCTTCATAGCAGTCCTTTTACCACAGGGAAGGAGATCAGAAGCTCCAAGTGTGGTCTTACAAGGATCCTGTATCATTACAGTAAGATATCACAACTCTTGAATTCAAATCTCCTATAATAAAAGCCAACATACTGTCCACATTCCTAATCACCTGCTAAACCATGTTATCTTTTACTGAGTCACAGGCGCATTACATCATCAGCAAACTTGGATATATTATACTTATACAATCCATTCATTTAGACTGTGAACAGCTGGGGCCCGAGTAGCCAGCACACACAGACAAAAAATGGCCCGTTTTTTCCTGTCTGTGCCAATACATTCGCCAGACACTGCAAACTGGGGAAAACACACTGTGCCCAGGCGTTGGTCCCTTGGCTCAGCATGTTCAGCACATAGCTGGTTACCCAGTCACCAACCAGGCAGAGGACTGCTCAGAACCACTTCTGTATGCCTCATTTCACACTGAAAATGAGATTTACACGAATGAGCCAATCGAACACTTTAAACTAAGTGAAACAATTCAACATGCAAAACTAAATCACCCAATTACTCACCGGCATCAGGACTTGTGAGACACAGCTAACTGTGGGCACAGCACGCTGAGCTAGGAAACAGAGCAGAGTGGATCAGTGGGGAGAGTAAATACACTGGGGTCAGTGGGGAGAGTAAATACACTGGGATCAGTGGGGAGAGTAAATACACTGGGATCAGTGGAGAGTAATTACACTGGGATCAGGGGGAGAGTAAATACACTAGGATCAGTGGAGAGTAATTACACTGGGGTCAGTGGGGACAGTAAATACACTGGGATCAGTGGGGAGAGTAAATACACTGGGATCAGTGGGGAGGGTAAATACACTGGGATCAGGGAAAGAGTAATTACACTGGGATCAGTGGGGAGAGTAAATACACTGGGATCAGGGGGGAGAGTAAATACACTGGGATCAGTGGGGAGAGTAAATACACTGGGATCAGAGGGGAGAGTAATTACACTGGGATCAGTGAGGAGAGTAAATACACTGGGATCAATGGGGAGAGTAATTACACTGGGATCAGTGGGGAGAGTAAATACACTGGGTTCAGGAGGGAGAGTAAATACACTGGGATCAGTGGAGAGTAAATACACTGGGATCAGTGGAGAGAGTTACACTGGGATCAGTGGAGAGTAAATACACTGGGATCAGGGGGAGAGTAAATACACTGGGATCAGTGGAGAGTAAATACACTGGGGTCAGTGGGGAGAGTAAATATACTGGGATCAGTGGAGAGTAAATACACTGGGATCAGTGGGGAGAGTAAATACACTCGGATCAGTGGGGAGAGTAATTACACTCGGATCAGTGGGGAGAGTAAATACACTGGGATCAGTGGAGAGTAAATACACTGGGATCAGTGGGGAGAGTAAACACACTGGGATCAGTGGGGAGAGTAATTACACTGGGATCAGTGGGGAGAGTAATTACACTCGGATCAGTGGGGAGAGTAAATACACTGGGATCGGGGGGAGAGTAAATACACTGGGGTCAGTGGGGAGAGTAAATACACTGGGGTCAGTGGGGAGAGTAATTACACTGGGGTCAGTGGGGAGAGTAAATACACTGGGATCAGGGGGAGAATAATTACACTGGGATCAGTGGGGAGAGTAAATACACTGGGATCAGTGGAGAATAAATACACTGGGATCAGTGGAGAGTAAATACACTGGGATCAGTGGAGAGTAAATACACTGGGATCAGGGGGGAGAGTAAATACACTGGGATCAGGGGGGAGAGTAAATACACTGGGATCGGTGGGGAGAGTAAATACACTGGGATCAGTGGGGAGAGTAAATACACTGGGATCGGGGGAGAGTAAATACACTGGGATCAGTGGGGAGAGTAATTACACTGGGATCAGTGGGGAGAGTAATTACACTGGGATCAGTGGGGAGAGTAAATACACTGGGATCTCTTATCAGGTGGGGAAGGCCCAACAGAGGCTCTACTTCCTAAAGAAGCTAAAGCACACTCTCCTCCCTCATCACCTGCTGATCAACTGCCATCGGACAACTATAGAGAGCCTCCTGACGTATTGCTGTGCAGTGTGGTTTGCCAGCTGCACAGAACAGAACAGGAAGGACTTGCAGCGGGTGGTGAGGGTAGCAGAGCGGGTTATTGGCACAACATTACCCTCCCTTAGAGACATTTATACTGGCAGACTTCAAAAGAAGGTTACTTGTATTTCAAAGAATCCTACTCATCCTCGACATCACCTGTTTTCCCTTCTACCTTCTGGGAAGAGATACAGAGCATTAAGGATGAAAACAAAGAGACTCCTTAACAGCTTCTACCCACAAGCAGTGAAATGTATAACACCCCCTTCCCTTCTCCTGCCCCCCTCCTAAGACGGCGGCAGCTAAATGCATCACACTTCCAGGAATGGCAGGTGTGCAATTGTCCTACCCCACCCCATCCATATATTATTAATTTTGGACTGCGCTCCTGAGGTTTTAGAGTTTATGTATATGTTCTTTGTCATGCTGCAAAACATTGAGCTGCTAAACTGTGTTTCATTGCTCCACAGCAATGACAATAAAGATATTCTATATTCTATCAGTGGGGAGAGTAAATACACTGGGGTCAGGGGGAGAGTAAATACACTGGGATCAGTGGGGAGAGTAAATACACTGGGATCAGGGGGGAGAGTAAATACACTGGGGTCAGGGGGAGAGTAAATACACTGGGATCAGGGGGGAGAGTAATTACACTGGGATCAGTGGGGAGAGTAATTACACTGGGATCAGTGGGGAGAGTAAATACACTGGGGTCAGGGGGAGAGTAAATACACTGGGATCAGTGGGGAGAGTAAATACACTGGGATCAGTGGGGAGAGTAAATATACTGGGGTTAGTGGGAGTATAAATACACTGGGATCTGTGGGGAGAGTAAATCCACTGGGATCTGTGCAAGAAATTGATAAATAGAGTGGTTCATTTTATGAATCTTTACATTATATAGAAATGTTTTCAGGCTCTGGTGGAGTTGGATAACAATATTCCAAAATGATTGCAGAGACGATGACCTGTTACGTGTGTAGACAGGAGAAGATGGTATTACTCTCCTCGGGACAGACTAGTTTTTGAGACATTTAAACTCATAAAGAATGTAGACAGATGAGATAGAAAGTGCTGATGGAGGGGGTCAAGAAGCAGGAGACAAGAGGCCAAAGGCGATTAATATATGAACCAAGAGAGAGTTGAGAGAAATGCTTCACACATCTCACGGTTTAAGTCTGGAATTCATTACTGGAGTGGCTCGCAGAAGCATATTTAACAGCAGCATTCAAAGGAGTGTCGTTAGAACACAGAGCACAAAACAGTACAACATAGGGGCAGGCTCTTCAGCCCACAATGATGCGCTGAACAAATTAAATGCCGAATTAGACTAGTCCATTCTGCCCATATCCTGCCATTCTCTCCATATTCACGTGCCTTTGAAAACCTCTGCTGTATCTGCCCCCACCACCACCCCTGGCAGCGCATTCCAAGCACTGTGTGAAAAGACTTGCCCCGCGCATCCCCTTTGAACTTACCCCTCTCAGTCTAAACGTATGACCTCTAGTATTGGACATTTCAACCCTGGGAGAAAGATACCGGCTGAACAACCTGTCTGTGAACATTCACGGAGAGAATGTGAGGGTTCAGGGTAGGAGGAGGAGCTCCACTGAGAGAGACACGCAGAATGAATGACCATTCTCTACATGAGGAACATCCTGTGAATATGAGATGCCGGCTCTCAGTCAAAAAGCACATCAAATCCAATCATAATTTTATAACCAGTGACAAAATATATACCAATATTTCCTTCCTCTGTCATAATCTGTACAGCACGCAAGCAGATCCATTGGCCCAGCTTATCCATGCTGACTATGCAGATTATCCACACAAAGCCATTCACTTGTATTAACCCCATATCTCTCTACTCCTTTGCTACCTATCTACCCATTCAAATGTCATTTAAACATAATTGACCCATCTCTACCATCTCCTCTGGCAACTCATCCACACAATCATCACTCCTTCTGTGAAAATCTTGCCTGTCTGATTCCCTGTAAACCCCCCCTTTCTTGACTGAAGCCTGCGTTAAAGATAAAGATTGGCTTTATTTGTCACATGTAGATGGAAACATACAGTGAAATGATCATTTGTGTCAAATTAAATCAGAAAGGATTTTGCTGGGTGACACTCAAGTGTGGCCATGCTTCTGGCGCCAGCATAACACGCCCACAACTTACCAACCCTAACCCACACATCTTTGGAATGCGGGAAGAATCCAGAGCACCCGGAGGAAACCCACATTGTCACCAAGATAATTAATAAACACCTTACAGGCAGCGGTGGAAATTGAGCTCCGGTCGCTGATTGCTGGTGCTGTTACAGTGTTACGCTACCACGCCATCCTGGTCTCTAGTTCTAGACTCCCCTGGCCTGTGATAACAACTAACTACCCTATCCATGTCCATCATGATCTTATAAACCTCTGTAAGATCACCCCTCAATCTCCCACACTCCAGCGAGAACAAGGCCAGCATATCCAGTCCTTCCTTATTTGTATTGCTTTTTATTTCAGGGAGCATCCCGGTGCGCTTTCTCTGATGCTGCCACACCACTCCTGCACTGTTGAAGCTGGAACTGCACATGATACTCCAGTTGATGCCTAACCAATTTTCTGTAAAGCTAAACATAACATCCCTAGGTCAACTACGACAGACGACCATGTAGATGTGGAGTGACAGATGAAATTTAATTCATCAGCCTCTGTAACACATGTTTACCAGTTGCCTTCTTCACTGCCCTATCCATCTGTGTAGCCATTTCCAGAGAACTATGAACTTGCATCTCTTTTATATCAACACTCATAAGTTCCTATCATTCACTGTATAGGTCCTGCCAGTACCTGACCTCCCAAAATGCCCAAGAGCCTTATTAAAACTTGCCCAGTGACTCTGACGTCCACCACCATCGAGAGGCTGGTCATGGGACACATCCGCTCCAGCCTCCCAGACAACCCCGACCCACTGCAATTCACCTACCACTGAAAGAAATCCATGGCAGATGCCATCTCTGTGGCCCTACACTCATCTCTGGAGCATCTAGACAGCAAACACACCTGTGGTAAGTTACTGTTCATTGACCACAGTTCTGACTTCAATACTATAATTCCAAGCAAACTCATCTCCAGACTCCTCGACCTGGCACTCCACACCTCCACTTGCAGTTGAATCCTTGACTTCCTGACCAACGGTTAAGCATAAGCAGCAACAGTTCTGATTGTATAGTTTTTTTTAAAATTATGTTTTGCATGGTACTGCTGCCACAAAAAAATTATGACATATGTCAGTATTATTAAATGTGATTCTGATTCAATTTACTGTTGTAATGAAATAATCTGTACGGGTGGCATGAAAAAGAAAGTTTTTCACTGTACCTCAGTACATGTAATAATAATAAACCAATTTACCAAAATCATTACCTGGATTAAAATTGTCTGGATTAAATTACATCTGCACCCAGCTTTCCAGATTATGTCAATCCCGATATATCCTTAGACAACCCCTCCCCTTCTTTGCTATCTGTGACTGCACCTGTTTTCCTGTCATTCTCATCCAAATTATTCATAGATTACAAATAACTAAGGCACCATCAGCAATCCCTATGGTACATCTCCAGTCAGAACACCACTCTCCAACATCACATTCTAACTCCAAGCCCCAAGTCAATTTTGGACCCAGTGCTCCAAAACCTCAGCTTCCTTGTCCTCCAACCTTCTGGACCCTGGGAAAAGCCTTGCTAAAATCCATGTTACCAAATGCACATTCAGAAATTTTCTTACTTACCACCGCCAAAATCTCAATCAGACTTGCAAGACATAATTTCTCTTGCACAAAATCATGCTGACTCCCCTTAATCAGTCCCTGCCTTTGCAAGTGAACATAAATCATGTCTCTTGGAATTTTTCAATATAGTTTCTCTACTGCAGACATAAGACTCAATGACCTGGAGCTACCTGAGTTATCTCTAGTGCTTTATTTGGATCAGGAAATATTTGCTTTTGTTCAGTCTTCTGGTACCTCACCCAAAGACAGGGATGCAAAAGTTCCCAGCAATTTCCTTCCCTACATCCCATCGCATTCCAAGCACCCACCACTCTCTATGTAAAAGCTTACCTCTGTCATCTCCCCTAAACTCTCTTATACTTACCTTAAAAGGACGTCATCTGGTGAACACCATTACCACCCTGGGAAAAAGGCACACAATGTCCACTCTGTCTCTGCTTCTTATAATCTTATGCACCTCTATCAAGTTGCCTCTGATCCTCTTAACTTTTCCTCATGACAATATCTGTGTCAATGTCCTTAACGTTTCCGGACATGAACGTGTTCCAGAATATCTGCATACCCTTCCCCTAACTCAGTCCCTCCACATTCTTCTCCTTGGTGAATACTGACTGCAAATATTCAAGCAAATCCCTTGAGAAGTCTAAGGGAGGTAATAACACACCTAGGGAAGAATTCAGGAGGGCAAAAATAGGACATTAGATATGCTGAATAGGGAAGATAAAGGAGAATGCTAAAAATTCACTAAGTATATAAGAGACAGAAGAGTAACTATGGAGAAAATAGATCCGTTTAAGATTTGGTGTGTTCGTTTAAATATGGAGCCACAGGAAATCAGAAAGGAATGAATATTTCTTATCTATATTTACTGTGGACAAGATCATGGAAACTAGAGAATTCAGGAAAGAAAATAGTGAAGTCTTGAAATATTTTGAGAGGTGTTGGTGGTCTTGAGGCACATGAATGTGAACACATTCCTGAGGCCTGATCAAGGATGCTGTGGGAAGCAAGGCAAGAAATTACTGGGGTGCTGGCGGAGAGCCTTGTATATCGCACACAAAACGCAAGAGGAACTTAGATAAGTCAGCACCTATGAAGAGAAACATACATTGACTGTTTATTCTCCCCCACCCATAGATGTTGCCTGACCTACTGAGTTCCTCCTGCATTTTGTGAGTGTTGCTCAAGGTTTCCAGTATCTGCAAAATTTCTTGTGTCAGAAATTCTTGTTTGCTCCTTAGCCATAGGCAAGGTCCCGGAAGACTGAAGAGTGGCAAACGTGGTGCTGTTACTTAAGGAGGGCTGCCAGGAGAAGCCACAGAACCACAAAGGGTATCAGTGATCAAGATAGTTATGAGTTGGGGGTTGGGGAGAAGTTATTGGATGGGATCTATTTGCCCTTGCAGGACTGATTAAGGATAGTCTGGGAGATAGTGCCTCATGAATCTAATTGAGATCTTTGAAGAAGGGAGCAAGATTGACCAACGGAGAGATAGACATTCTCTATGTGGCCATTTGCAAGGCCTTCAGAAGGTCCCACAAAGCAGTCTGATCACGCAGGTTCCAGGGTGAACCAACCACAATCACATCCCACAGGGATGAAAACACCAACAGGCCTTGCCCACACAACCCGCGGAGATATGGACAATCCCAGCAGGCCATGCAACCACCTTCCATAAGGAGAGTGAGACTACTAGCAGCACCAATTCACACATGTCAGTGACAGAGAACACCAGCAGCCCATGCTCACATATCACACAGAGACAGAGAATCCCAGCAGACCATGCATACTTCTCGCACAGTACATGTGAATACCAGCAGGGCTCGCTCAAGCACTTCAAAGAAACAGAGAACACCAGAAGTACTCACTCACACATTCCACAGATACCATGAATACCAGTAGGACTCACTCACAGATTTC
This sequence comes from Mobula hypostoma, assembly GCF_963921235.1. Lineage (NCBI taxonomy): Eukaryota > Metazoa > Chordata > Chondrichthyes > Myliobatiformes > Myliobatidae > Mobula > Mobula hypostoma. The sequence goes on from NC_086104.1 coordinate 126,057,554, forward strand.
TACAGCTGTACCATGGAGAGCATTCTAAATGGCTGCATCACCATCTGGTATGGGGGTGGGGGTGGGGGGGGCGCTTACTGCACAGGATCGAAATAACCTGCAGAAAGTCGTAAACTTAGTCAGCTCCATCATGGGCACTATAACCACATAACCATATAACAACTACAGCACGGAAACAGGCCATCTCGGCCCTTCTAGTCCGTGCCGAACTCTTACTCTCACCTAGTCCCACCAACCTGCACTCAGTCCATAACCCTCTGTTCCCTTCCTGTCCATATATCTATCCAATTTAACTTTAAATGACAACATTGAACCTGCCTCAACCACTTCTGCTGGAAGCTCGTTCCACACAACTACCACTCTCTGAGTAAAGAAGTTCCCCCTCATATTACCCCTAAACTTTTGCCCTTTAACTCTCAACTCATGTCTTCTTGTTTGAATCTCCCCCACTCTCAATGGAAAAAGCCTATCCACGTCAACTCTATCTATCCCCCTCATAATTTTAAATACCTCTATCAAGTCCCCCCTCAACCTTCTACGCTCCAAAGAATAAAGACCCAACTTGTTCAACCTTTCTCCGTAACTTAGGAGATGAAACCTAGGCAACATTCTAGTAAATCTCCTCTGTACTCTCTCAATTTTATTGACATCTTTCCTATAATTCAGTGACCAGAACTGTACACAATACTCCAAATTTGGCCTTACCAATGCCTTATACAATTTCAACATTATATCCCAACTCCTATACCCAATGCTCTGATTTATAAAGGCAGTATACCAAAAGCTTTCTTCACCACCCTAGCCACATGAGATTCCACCTTCAGGGAACTATGCACCATTATTCCTAGATCCCTCTGTTCTACTGCATTCTGCAATGCCCTACCATTTACCATGTATGTCCTATTTTGATTAGTTCTACCAAAATGTAGCACCTCACATTTATCAGCATTAAGCTCCATCTGCCATCTTTCACTCTTCTAACTGGCCTAAATCTCTCTGCAAGCTTTGAAAACCTACTTCATTATCCACAACTCCACCTATCTTAGTATCATCTGCATACTTTCTAATCCAATTTACCACCCCATCGTCCAGATCATTAATATATATGACAAACAACATTGGACCCAGTACAAATCCCTGTGGCATACCACTAGACACCGTCCTCCAATCTGACACACAGTTATCCACCACTACTCTCTCGCGTCTCCCATCCAGCCACAGCTGAATCCATTTTACTACTTCGATATTAATACCTAACGATTGAACCTTCCTAACTAACCTTATGTGTGGAACCTTGTCAAAGGCCTTACTGAAGTCCATATAGACAACATCCACCACTTTACCCTCGTCAACTTTCCCAGTAACCACATCAAAAAATTCAATAAGATCTGTCAAATATGACCTTCCACGCACAAATCCATGTTGACTGTTCCTAATCAGACCCTGTCTATCCAGATAATTATATATACCATCTCTAAGAATACTTTCCATCAATTTACCCACCACTAGCCTCCATAGTATCCAAGACATCTTCAAGGACTGATGCCTCAAAAAGGCAACGTCCATCATTAAAGACTTCCATCACCCAGAACTTGCTGTCTTTTCATTGTTGCCATCAGGAAGGAGATACAAGAGCCTGAAGACACATACTCAGAGTTTCAGGACAGTTTCTTTCCCTCTGCCATCAGATTTCTGAATGGACATTGAACCCATGAACACTACCTCCCTACTTTTTATTAGTTTTATTTTTACACTACTTATTTCATTTGCTGGTTAGTTTGAAGGACAATGATGATCATCATCACAAGCCTGGACAGAAGGTATGGAGATCCTGAGATGCCCAGTCGTCAAAGGTCCTCCTCTTCAAAGAGAAGTTCATGAAGCAATATGCTTGGCACTAGCTTGGCTCAAGGAATTGCTGAAAAGATGTTCAATGATATCCAGGAGCCTTAGGGGCTCCATTCCAGATTTGCTGTCTGGGTTTACTCCCGTAGCCTTCGTCTCTCCCGAGGCTGCCCACAAGGCAATGGAGCTATTTACCTAGAGCTGAGGATCTGGTTCACGAGCACCTCTTCATGTCCATACGCCGGTGGGCCTGCGTGCTACGTGTGCAGGAGCCAGACCTCCTCCCTGTCCACTGTAATTCAGCCTGAGTCCAAAAGGAGTTCAGTTTCCATGTGTCACCAGCAAGGAGGCACCACATGAGGCTTGCAGTTGGAGAGGTTGTGTACTGGAAGGGAGAGACTTACACATTCAGCTCTCCTTTTCGCTAGACTGCCAGCCAATGGTGGAAGCTGAAAGTGAGAGAGACAAGCACTACCCAGTATACTACCACACTAGACGTGTCACAACAGCCATTTTATTTCATTTAACTATTTATATATGTATAAAATTTTATATATAAGATAGATGCTTACTGCAATTCATAGTTTTTTCTCTATTTTTATGTATTGCATTGTACTGCTGCTGCAAAGACAACAAACTTCACATTTGCTGGTGATATATTAAACAAGAAAATGGAGGAGGAGATGGCGGCGCGACAGCAGTGCGCGAGGCCTCTCAGGTGAATGATATCTGTAATCTGTCAAGTAGGGGACCGTGCACAATTCTGATTGGATGGAGACAGACGTGAGAGTACGGAGGAACAACTGGAAAACTTCTGAAATGCCCACTTCGCTGCCGCTGCTACTGTGTGGTAACCAGAATCTCCGGAGCAGAAGGCCCCAAATCCTCGGCTTTGTGTGTTTCAGCGGCTGGGGCAAGGTCGAAGGCGCTCGGCAGAGGATGGCGTTCGGGAGGCTGTATCGGAGGGGCTGGTCGGAGGCTCGAAGTTTTCGGACAGACGGACTCAGTGTCGGCTGCTTCCAAGGCATCGGCAAGTTGACGGTGCCTGGAGGTTTATGGCAGGGAGTTTCTCCCTTTTGCCGCCTGCTATCGGGGACTCAGGAGTCGATCGACCTGGGGACTTAGAGACTTTTTTTTACCGTGCCCATGGTTTGTACTTCATCAAATTATGGTATTGCTTTGCACTGCTGTAACTATATGTTATAATTATGTGGTTCTGTCAGTGTTAATCTTTGGTTTGTTCTGTTTTCTGTGATATCCCTCCAGAGAAACATTGTATCATTTCTTAATGCATGTATGCATTTCTAAATGACAATAAAAGAGGACTGAGTGATTATTATTGATTATGATTATGAGGACAACGCAGTCCCCTTTTATTGTCATTCAGTAATGCATGCATTAAGAAATGATACAATGTTTTTCCAGAATGATATCACAAAAACACATGACGAACCGACTTAAAAACTAACAAAAACCACATAATTATAACATATAGTTACAACAGTGCAAAGCAATACCGTAATTTGATAAAGAACAGACCATGGCACAGTAAAAGTCTCAAAGTCTCTCAAAAGTCCCATCATCTCACGAAGACGGTAAACCTCCAGCGTCGCCAACTTGCCGATGCAGCATCCTGGAAGCATCTGACCACAGTCTGACTCCGAGTCCGTCCGAAAACTCCGAGCCTCTGACCACCTCTTCGACACCGAGCACCGAGCACCATCTCTGCCGAGCGCTTCGACCCCGGCCCCAGCAACAGGCAATAGGAAAAGCCGAGGATTTGGGGCCTTCGTCTCCGGAGATTCTCGATCGCACAGTGGCAGCGGCAGCGAAGCAGGCATTTCAGAAGTTACTCCAGCTGTTCCTCTGCACTTCTCACGGCTGTCTCCATCAAATCCGGATTGTGCACGGCCCCCTAGTTACACATAATTGATATCCATTCGGAACGGCCGCGCGTGCTGCGTCGCGCCACCATCTCATAACCTAAGATTCCGTAGAGACTGTAAATACCAGCAGAACTCACTTAGCATCCCATATAGTGTGAATACCAGCAGGGCTCACTCACACATCCTGCAGCGAGATAGGGAATACCAGTAGCCCTTACCACTCATTCTTCTGAAGCACTGCGAATACCAGCAGACTTTACCACATATTCCATCAAGCATCTTTTGTTCCCCACACACTGGGAGAGAATCCCAGCAGGACCTGCTGGCACATCCCACAGAGACTGCAAATGCCAGAGAGAGTAGTACTACCAGGTCTCACTGATACAACCCAGTCACAGTGAAATCCAGCAGGCCCCGATCACAGACCCGCAGACGCAGTGAAATCCAGCATTTTGTGTGTGCAATTCTAAATCTAAATGGCCACCTCACCCAGAGGGACCTTACTAAAATCCATGTGGAGGGAAACATCTGTGGTCTTTACTCATATATTGTACAGAAACTGAGACTGAGAATACCAGCAGCACCCACACATACATCCTTCAGAGAGACAAAAAAAAACAGTAGATCAACTCTCACATCCCAGAGGGAGAGGGGGAAGGCCTCACCAATGCAGCTGTCAGGGAATACCAGCAGACCTGGCTCACACGTCATGCAGAGAGAGAGAAAACAACTGCACTGACACCTCCAGTAGAGAGAGGAAAATTACCAGCAGGCTACACAACACTTCCTGCAGGGAGAGGGAAATTACCAGCAGGGCTCAATGACGCTTCCCATGGAGAACACCAGTAAACCACTCATAGCTCCCACAGAGAGAGAGAAAAATCACCAGCAGGCTTTGCTGACACATTTTAACAGACAGACAGACAGTGTCAGAATCTTCGCTCACACAAACTACAGAGAGGTAGAATACCAGCAGCCCGACCACACATCCCACAGGGACAGAAAATACCAGCAGCCCAACCACACATCCCACAGCGTCAGAGAATACCAGCAGCCCAACCACACATCCCACAGCGTCAGAGAATACCAGCAGCACTACCTTCCACATCCCACAGGGACAGAGAATACCAGCAGCCCTACCTTCCACATCCCACAGGGACAGAGAATACCAGCAGCCCAACCACACATCCCAAAGGGACACAAAATACCAGCAGCCTACCATCCATATCCTACAGGGACAGAGAATACCAGCAGCCCCACTCGCTGCTGTGCTAATAGTATGAATACAAGCAGACCTCTGTCACACCTACTGCAGAGAGAGAGAGAGAGAGAGAGAGAGAGAGAGAATCCCAGCGGGACTGGCTCACACATTGTATGAACAAACATTATTGGGAGGGGGGTGATCTGGTGTGGCTCAAAAGGCTCCACACACATATCCCAGAGAGTGACAGATGCTGGAGTGATGGATAGTAACAAGCCTCACCTAGACATCCCACAGAGTTTGTGAACAACAAAATCCCTTGCACAAACCTCCCCCAGAAAGGCAGAGGATACCAGCAGGCCTTACTCACATATCCCACAGAAAGACAGAATACTAGCAGCCTGACTCTCGTGGCCAGCAACCTCACCAACACATCCCCAAAGATACAGTGAATACCAACAGCCTTCATTCAAACATCATACAGAGACAGAGAGAATACCAGCAGGCTTCATTCACACCACCCGTAGAATGGGAGAGAATCCCAGCAGAAACCCACAGAGGCAATGAAGGCCAAAAGGCTTCACTAACACAAAGAGAGAGACTAGGCTTGCTCACACAACCCAGAGAGACAGTGAATATCAGCAGAGGTTTGCTGAAATAATTGACAATGTTTCTTGGCCGTTGCTGGTCGGAGTCAATAATGGATATTGCATCCCAGCTATCTAAATCGATATGCAAGCCTGGGCAGTACGATATGGGTCAACATGTATCATCATCATTAGCGATCACTCGTAGTCGAGTATGATTCTTCTCGTGGCGTACGATCTGGTCACTTGTGGGTCTTGAGATGACTGAAGAGGCCGATCCTATTACAGTGCTGGCAGGTGGTGGTGGATGCAGCTGGTTGGACCTTTCTCAGTCTCTCCTTACGATGAAGCCACTTAGTCTCAGCAGAACGGTGGAGGTGTTCTTTGAGCCGTGCAGTCCCCTCATAGACAGTCCTTCTCCAGCTTTCCCTATCCGGTGCTAATTCCTCCCACCCATTCAGGTTGTTGTGGCACTTCCTCAGGTGGCTCTTAATATTGTCCTTGAACCACTTTTTCTGTCCTCCAGGAGTGTGCTTTGTATCCTTGAGTTGGCCGAACAGGAGTTGTTTACAGAGGCATATGGATGATGCAGCTGACCCATCACAATTGCTATTGAGTCATGATTGTGGCTATGGAATTAATGTTAGCTTCTTCCAGGATGCTGGAGTTAGTACGCCTGTTCTACCAGCTAACTCTCAGAATCTTTCGGAGGCACCTTTGATGGTAAATTTCTAGGGACTTTATATGCCTGCTGTATGTTGTCCATGACTCCGCTCCATATTGCAAGGAGGAGAGGAGTATAACTTTATAGACCAGAAGCTTAGTGTCGGTCTTGATATCCCAGTATTCCAAAACCCTCTTTCTCAGCCTGGCAAAAGCTCCACTTGCACAGCCTATTCTGTGTTTTATTTCAAGGTTAATGGTGGCTCTTGAAGAAAGGAAACTGCCAAGATGTGGGAAATGATCAGTGTTCTCCAGAAGGATGTTGTCAACTTGGATGGTTGGAGGTTTAGGAGCTTGATCTAGAGCAGTTTGGTGCAGGACTTGGGTTTTCTTGATGTTTAGGTCAAGTCCTAGGAGCATGTATGCTCTGGCAAAAGCACTCATTATGCACTGCAGATCCTCCTTAAAGTGAGCTACAACAGCGTTGTCGTCTGCATACTGGAGTTCCATGATGAAAGTAGCTGACACCTTGCTCTGCCTTGAACCTGTGAAGGTTAAAGTGCCCTCCACCCATCTGTCCTATAGAGAATCTGGCCTTCGTGTGGGATATCTTGGCCTGTGAAGTGAAGAATGGTTGCAATGAAAACAACTGACACAGTGTATTGAGGTATTTCTCCAGGCACCCCATTTTGGGCAGGACAATTTACAGAGTCAAATGCTTTTGTGAGGTCTATGAAGGCCATATAAAGTGGGAGGTTTTGTTCCCCGGCTTTTTCCTGCAATTGGCATGCTGTAAAAATTATGTCAGGTGTTCCTCTGGCTGGACAGGCAGGAGATTTTCTACCAGAGGCGAAAGCCGGTCACATAAAGTTTGTGTAAATACCTTTCCTGTTGTAGAGAGGAGGGAGATGTCTCCATAGTTTCTGCAGTTAGCTTTGTCATCCTTTTTGAAGAGTGTGACAATGAGGGTGTCCCTGAGTTCAGCTGGAATCTTCTCTTGGCCCCAGATCTTGAGGATTTCTGAAAGAATTCCATCAGACCCAGTGACCTTGTTCTTCCTCAATTTCTTACAAAGCCGTCTGCACCTCTGTAATACCAGGAGGCTTACACGTGTCCTTCTTCATGGGTCTTGGTGGGAGTTGGTTGATGACTTCAATGTCAACAGTGGTGTTATGATTAAGGAGCTCCTGAAAGTGGTCCTTCCATTGAGAATTGATGGCATCATTGTCCTTTAACAGCCTTTGTCCATCTTTGGAGCGAAGGGGCTTTAGGCCACAATGGTTTGGGCCATACACTGCCTTGGTGGCAATACAGCAGGCTTCCCCTCTCCACACAACGATGAATCCAAAGGAGCGGCAGAGACCAATACAGTTGGGCACCAGCAACATCGCAGGAGTTGTCAGTTAGCATTAACCTCAACCTTAAGGACTTCAGTTCCGGATTTTTCCTTGGGATTTACTCCGGAAGCCTTCTCCATGAGTGGGTATAGCCACAAGGCAGCGGCGGTCTGAGATCAGAGATGAGCTGCTAACCACGGCTGACGAGCCCCATCTGCCCGGAATAGGCAATGCTAACAAGCTTGATACACACATCCCACAGAGCACGAGGGAATACCAGCAAGCCTCACCAGTCCATTGGGAGAAAACCAGCAGGCCTCTCCCACACAGGCAAAGAATGCCAGCAGGCTGCACCAACATATCCTGCAGAGACAGGCAATACCAGCAGCCTCACTCACAAATATCTTGCAGAGAAACAAAGAACACCAGTTGGCCAACTCTCGTATCCTGCAAAGGCTACTAGTAAAGACTACACCAACACATCCTGCAAACTCACACATCCCAGAGAGGAGATAACAGCAGCCAGGCTCACACGTCCTGTAGACAGACTGAACAAAAACAGCGGGCTGAATTGACACATCTCATGGAGATGGAAAACAACAGCAGGCTTCACTCACAACCCCAAAGAGAGACAGGAATTACCAGCAGGCTTCGATCACACTATACAGAAACAGAAAATAGACACCAACATGGATCATCACGGACCACAGACTGTGAAATACCAGCAGACCAGCTCACACATTCCACAGAGACAGAATACCAGCAGGACTCACAATATATCTCACACAAAGGCACAGAATACCAGCAGACCTCATGACACATCCCACAGAGACTGAGAATACCAGCAGGACTTGCTGCAGAGAGACTGAGACTAACACAGGCAGGCTTCTGTCACACCTCCCGCAGGGTCTACTCACGCCTCATGCAGAGAGAGAAAGTTTCAGAGGGACTAGTTTACACATCCCATACAGATGGATCATAACTAGCAGGCTTCACACACATATCCACCTAGAGTGATTGAGGATACCAGCAGGCATCGCCCACACATCCTGCACAGGGAATGTGAACACCAGCAAGATGTACCCAGACATCCTGTGGAAGGGTCCAACAATACCAGCAATCCTCCCTCATACATCTCCCAGAAGGAGAGAACTGCAGCCAACCTCTATGTATTCACCCTGTCTGTACCCTTCATCACCTCTACAAGTCCTAACCTATTCCACCTTTCCCTATAACCTACTGTAAGTCGTGCTAACACATCCTATGGGGATAGGGAATACCATTAGGGAAGGGGAGGGATTTTATCAGCAGACTTATATCCAGCAGAGAATGAAAATACCAGCAGCTCTCGCCCACACATTACAGAGAGACCCGGAAACCCTCATGGCCTCACACACAGATACTGCAGAGAGAGGACACCAACAAGACGCACCACACATCCCGCAGACATACAGAGAATACTAGCGGGCCACGCATCTACATCCCACTGAAGCAAAGAATATTGAAAGGTCTCGCTAACACAACAGCCCCACACACATCCCAGAGACCTGAATGTCAGCAGGCCTGCTCACCCATTATACAGCGGCTGGGTGTACCAGCAGCCTCGCTCACACAAATCCACAGAGAGCAAAACTGCCAACAGCATGTACCCCTACATTCTGCAAAGACAATGAACACAAGCAGACCTCCCACACAGCGAGAATCCCAGTAGGAACCAATACCAGCAGAACCCCACAGATTTCATTTACATCTCTGCAGATAGGCAATACTAGCAGACTTCACACATATACCCCATAAAGCAAGAGAGTACCAGCAGACCTCGCCCACATCTGCTACAGGATGACAGACAATCCCAGCAGCTATTGCTCATGGACCTTGGAGCAACAGACAATAATCAGCTTCTCTCACATCCTGCAGAGGAAACAAGAACACCAGCAGCCCTCACACACACATCCCGCAGAGGGAATCAGAATACTAGCAGCCGTAGCCCACACATCCCGTAGAGAGAACAAGAACACCAGCAGCCTGCAGAGGGAATGAAAATACCAGCAGTCCTCGCCCACACATCCCGCAGAGGGAACAACAATACCAGCAGCCCTCGCGCACACATCACACTGAGACAGATGCTCATAGGAGGGGGAGGAGGAGGGAAAACCAGCAGGCCTCACACACATCCTGCAGAATGAAATACCAGCTGGTCTCACTCACACATCCTGCAGAATGAAATACCAGCAGGTCTCACCCACACATCCTGCAGAGTGAAATACCAGCAGGTCTCACTCACATATCCTGCAGAGTGAAATACCAGCAGGTCTCACTCACACATCCTGCAGAGTGAAATACCAGCAGGTCTCACTCATACATCCTGCAGAGTGAAATACCAGCAGGTCTCACCCACACATCCTGCAACAGGAAATACCAGCAGACATCACTCAGATTCTGGAGAAGCCAGCAATAACAGCACCCCCCCACCATACACACACAAATCCTGCAGAGACTCAGACACCAGCGGGCCTATTTCACACATCCTGCAGAGACTCAGACACCAGCGGGCCTATTTCACACATCCTGCAGAGACTCAGACACCAGCAGAATCCTATGTCCCCCCCCCCCCCCCACAATCTTTCCAGAGCCAGAGAATACTAGCAAGCCTCACCAATACATCTCACGATGATACCGGCAGACACACCCACACATCTTATAGAAACGGTATGCTGACTCTTGCACCCAGCAGAAAGAGCAAGTAGCCAGCAGGCTGAACCAACACATCCCACAGCGACAAGGAATACCAGCAACCCACAGTGATACTGCAGACAGATAATACCAGCAGCCCTCCCACAAATGTACTGAGAATACCAGCAGGTGTCCCGTAGGGACAGAAAACCAGCAAGCCTCGCTGACACCATGTCAGAAAATACCAGCAGACCTTGCTCCTTGCTCCCAGCAGGACCATTCATACACCTCACTGCAACACAGACGATCACACCACCCAGATTTATCGCCAAGAAAGGGAATCCCAGCAGCAGGCTCGCTCACACATCACTGCCCACCTGGAGTCCCTGCTGACACAGACCGTGGGCAGTCTATACCATCAGAGCTCAATACACATCCTGCAGACATATAGAGAGTAGCAAGAGGATGCACTCACCCATTCAGAAGCTGCAGAGGCACAGCATGTACCTGCAGACCCATCCAGGGATCATGCAGTGAATACCAGCAGGGGTCAACACTTCTCACAGGTGTACAGAGAATACCGGCATGATGCACTTACTCAAGAGGCACAACCAGCAGACTCATTCAGACATTGTGCAGAGAATACCAGCAGCCACTTGAACATATCCTACAGATGCACAGTGGATCAGAGGTGCCAGCAGGATCTGCTCACATATCACGCAGAGAATACCAGGACCTACTCTGACTATTCCACAGAGATGCAGGGAATACCAGCAGGGGTGTTTATACATTCTGAGGTTCAGCAAAATCCACCATACCCTTATCAAACATCCCAGCAGAATCTGTTCACCCCTCTTGCAGAGAGAGGATTCCAGAAGGAATAGTTCATACATCCCACAAAAGGATCTCGAAGGCAATAAGATAGGCTGCATGACACATCTCCCAAAGAGAATGATTCACTCAGAGACCTGCGACAAAGAGCAAATGGCCTTGCCCATTCATCCCACTGAGACAAAGAACACCAGCAGGACTCGCTCACAATAATACCAAGACACAGAACTTGATCACACTTCCTGCAGAGACAGCAAATACCAGCAGGACACACTCATATCCTACAGAGACAGCAAATACGAGCAGGACACACTCATATCCTACAGAGACAGCAAATACCAGCAGGACACATTCATATATCCTACAGAGACAGTAAATACCAGCAGGACACATTCATATATCCTACAGAGACAGCAAATACGAGCAGGACACACTCATATCCTACAGAGACAGCAAATACCAGCAGGACACACTCATATATCCTACAGAGACAGCAAATACCAGCAGGACACACTCATATATCCTACAGAGACTGTAAATACCAGCAGGACACACTCATATATCCTACAGAGACAGTAAATACCAGCAGGACACATTCATATATCCTACAGAGACAGTAAATACCAGCAGGACACATTCATATATCCTACAGAGACAGCAAATACGAGCAGGACACACTCATATCCTACAGAGACAGCAAATACCAGCAGGACACACTCATATATCCTACAGAGACAGCAAATACCAGCAGGACACACTCATATATCCTACAGAGACTATAAATACCAGCAGGACACACTCATATATCCTACAGAGACAGCAAATACCAGCAGGACACACTCATATCCTACAGAGACAGCAAATACGAGCAGGACACACTCATGTCCTACAGAGACAGCAAATACCAGCAGGACACACTCATATCCTACAGAGACTGTAAATACCAGCAGGACACACTCATATCCTACAGAGACAGCAAATACGAGCAGGACACACTCATATATCCTACAGAGACAGTAAATACCAGCAGGACACACTCATATATCCTACAGAGACTGTAAATACCAGCAGGACACACTCATATATCCTACAGAGACAGTAAATACCAGCAGGACACACTCATATATCCTACAGAGACAGTAAATATCAGCAGGACACATTCATATATCCTACAGAGACAGTAAATACCAGCAGGACACACTCATATCCTACAGAGACAGCAAATACCAGCAGGACACACTCATATATCCTACAGAGACAGTAAATACCAGCAGGACACACTCATATCCTACAGAGACAGCAAATACCAGCAGGACACACTCATATATCCTACAGAGACAGTAAATATCAGCAGGACACATTCATATCCTACAGAGACTGTAAATACCAGCAGGACACACTCATATATCCTACAGAGACAGTAAATACCAGCAGGACACACTCATATATCCTACAGAGACAGTAAATACCAGCAGGACACATTCATATATCCTACAGAGACAGCAAATACGAGCAGGACACACTCATATCCTACAGAGACAGCAAATACCAGCAGGACACACTCATATATCCTACAGAGACAGCAAATACCAGCAGGACACACTCATATATCCTACAGAGACTGTAAATACCAGCAGGACACACTCATATATCCTACAGAGACAGAAAATACCAGCAGGACACACTCATATCCTACAGAGACAGCAAATACGAGCAGGACACACTCATATCCTACAGAGACAGCAAATACCAGCAGGACACACTCATATATCCTACAGAGACAGTAAATACCAGCAGGACACACTCATATATCCTACAGAGACTGTAAATACCAGCAGGACACACTCATATCCTACAGAGACAGCAAATACGAGCAGGACACACTCATATATCCTACAGAGACAGTAAATACCAGCAGGACACACTCATATATCCTACAGAGACAGTAAATACCAGCAGGACACACTCATATATCCTACAGAGACAGTAAATATCAGCAGGACACATTCATATATCCTACAGAGACAGTAAATACCAGCAGGACACACTCATATCCTACAGAGACAGCAAATACCAGCAGGACACACTCATATATCCTACAGAGACAGTAAATACCAGCAGGACACACTCATATCCTACAGAGACAGCAAATACCAGCAGGACACACTCATATATCCTACAGAGACAGTAAATATCAGCAGGACACATTCATATCCTACAGAGACTGTAAATACCAGCAGGACACACTCATATATCCTACAGAGACAGTAAATAAAAGCAGGACACACTCATATATCCTACAGAGACAGTAAATACCAGCAGGACACACTCATATATCCTACAGAGACAGTAAATACCAGCAGGACACACTCATATATCCTACAGAGACAGTAAATACCAGCAGGACACACTCATATATCCTACAGAGACAGTAAATACCAGCAGGACACACTCATATCCTACAGAGACAGCAAATACCAGCAGGACACACTCATATATCCTACAGAGACAGTAAATATCAGCAGGACACATTCATATATCCTACAGAGACAGTAAATACCAGCAGGACACACTCATATCCTACAGAGACAGCAAATACCAGCAGGACACACTCATATATCCTACAGAGACAGTAAATACCAGCAGGACACACTCATATCCTACAGAGACAGCAAATACCAGCAGGACACACTCATATATCCTACAGAGACAGTAAATATCAGCAGGACACACTCATATATCCTACAGAGACAGTAAATATCAGCAGGACACATTCATATATCCTACAGAGACAGTAAATAGCAGCAGGACACACTCATATATCCTACAGAGACAGCAAATACCAGCAGGACACACTCATATATCCTACAGAGACAGCAAATACCAGCAGGACACACTCATATCCTACAGAGACAGTAAATATCAGCAGGACACATTCATATCCTACAGAGACTGTAAATACCAGCAGGACACACTCATATATCCTACAGAGACAGTAAATACCAGCAGGACACACTCATATATCCTACAGAGACAGTAAATACCAGCAGGACACACTCATATATCCTACAGAGACTGTAAATACCAGCAGGACACACTCATATCCTACAGAGACAGCAAATACCAGCAGGACACACTCATATATCCTACAGAGACAGTAAATATCAGCAGGACACATTCATATATCCTACAGAGACAGTAAATACCAGCAGGACACACTCATATCCTACAGAGACAGCAAATACCAGCAGGACACACTCATATATCCTACAGAGACAGTAAATACCAGCAGGACACACTCATATCCTACAGAGACAGCAAATACCAGCAGGACACACTCATATATCCTACAGAGACAGTAAATATCAGCAGGACACACTCATATATCCTACAGAGACAGTAAATATCAGCAGGACACACTCATATATCCTACAGAGACAGTAAATAGCAGCAGGACACACTCATATATCCTACAGAGACAGCAAATACCAGCAGGACACACTCATATATCCTACAGAGACAGCAAATACCAGCAGGACACACTCATATCCTACAGAGACAGTAAATACCAGCAGGACACACTCATATATCCTACAGAGACAGTAAATATCAGCAGGACACACTCATATATCCTACAGAGACTGTAAATACCAGCAGGACACATTCATATATCCTACAGAGACAGTAAATACCAGCAGGACACACTCATATCCTACAGAGACAGTAAATACCAGCAGGACACATTCATATATCCTACAGAGACAGTAAATACCAGCAGGACACACTCATATATCCTACAGAGACAGTAAATACCAGCAGGACACACTCATATATCCTACAGAGACTGTAAATACCAGCAGGACACACTCATATATCCTACAGAGACAGTAAATACCAGCAGGACACACTCATATATCCTACAGAGACAGTAAATACCAGCAGGACACACTCATATATCCTACAGAGACAGTAAATATCAGCAGGACACACTCATATATCCTACAGAGACTGTAAATACCAGCAGGACACACTCATATATCCTACAGAGACAGCAAATACCAGCAGGACACACTCATATCCTACAGAGACAGCAAATACCAGCAGGACACACTCATATCCTACAGAGACAGTAAATACCAGCAGGACACACTCATATCCTACAGAGACAGTAAATATCAGCAGGACACACTCATATATCCTACAGAGACTGTAAATACCAGCAGGACACACACAAGATTCCAACGAAGGGAAATCTAGCATGCCACACTCATACATCCCAGGACTAACAACACACCTCCCAAAGAGAAAGAAATCCAGCAGGGCTCGATCACAGAGAGAGAAAAAATATCCACAAAACTGGTTGGCACAAGCCACAAATGAAGTGGGAATACCACAGACTTCACAAACACAGTCTGCACACAGAAAAAAAATATCACCAGGACCCGCTCACACATCCCCACAGAGGCTGTGAATACCAGCAGCCCCATTCACACATCCTCACAGAGACTGTGAATACCAACAGCCCCACTCACACATCTACACAGACTGCAAATACCAGCAGCCCCATTCACACATCCCCACAGAGACTGTGAATACCAGCAGCCCCATTCACGCATCTACACAGAGACTGTGAATACCATCAGCCCCATTCACACATCCTCACAGAGACTATGAATACCAGCAGCCCCATTCACACATCCCCACAGAGACTGTGAATACCAACAGCCCCACTCACACATCTACACAGAGACTGTGAATACCAGCAGCCCCATTCACGCATCCCCACAGAGACTGTGAATATTAGCAGCCTCACTCACACATTCCCTGTGGACACAGAATACCAACAGGCCTTGTTCACACATCACCCAGAGAGGCAGATAATACCAGCAGGTCCCCCTCACTCACCCCACAAACTGAGAATACCAACAGGCCTCACTCACACATTGTACAAACAGATGATTCTAATAGGCCCCATTCACACACCCCATAAACTGAGAACATCAAGACGCCCCACTGACTGAAGGTACACATTAAACAGAGAAGGAACCGGCAGTAAATTTTCCCAACATGCAGCCATTGTGATGGAGGCCGGGAGGCAACATTTTCCCCAGTAGCCATCAGTTACCGTAAGCAAATGGAGCACTCTGCTGAATAACATTTCAGTTCCCTGAGAGCTCTCTCGTTCTCGATCCACTGGAGGTGCAGCTGGTCTGTGTGCCTGTCTGTCTGTGCTGTGTACTGGGCTCTGTGCCTGTGTGTGTGTGTCTGTGTGTGTGTGTCTGTCTGTCTGTATGTGTTTGCTGTTGGTTTCCAAGCCGATGCTTCAGTGCTGCATGTGTGTGTGTGTGGTCCTTGTACTAGTCTGTCTCTGTCTCTCTCTGCCTTTCTCTCTCTCTCTCTCTCTCTCTCTCCCTCCCCCCCACCCACAATGGTTCATTTTCTGTGTATGCATGTATGTCAGTGTGTACCTGTACGTCTTTCCGTGTGCCTGTCTTGCCACATATGTGGCCTTCTGTCTTTAGGCCTGACACTAAGGGGTGTGTGTGTGTGTGTGTGTGTGTGTGTCTGTCTGTCTGTCTGTGTGTGTCTGTCTGTCTGTGTGTGTGTGTGTGTGTCTGTCTGTCTGTCTGTCTGTGTGTATCTATATGCATGACAGGGTATACTTATCAGAGAGTGTCTGTGTCAGAGTCTGTCTGAGTGATTTTCTGTTAAGCAGCGTGCACGTGTTTAAGGATGTACACATGTATGCTTAGATTGAAACATGTCTGGTTTGTATGTGTATGGCGGTGTATGTACATTAGGTACAGGAGAGTGGTTGCCATGTTGTGTATGTGTTTCACGGTGAGCATGCAGTGCAATGTGTATGTGTTGCGAGCATGTACAGGTTTCTGGACCGGTGGTGCTGTTTCTACGTCGAGGTGTCAGGACATCGTGCTGAAGGGTGAGGATGTAGTGAAAGGAGTGAGGATATAGTGACGAGGGGTGTGAGGACATAGTGAGGGGGGTGAGGATGTAGTGACAGGGGGTGAGGGGCGTCGTGAGGGAGGGGTGAGGATGCAGTGGGGGGTGAGGATGTAGTGACAGGAGGTGAGGGTGTCGTGAGGGAGGGGTGAGGATGTAGTGATGGGAGGTTGAAGATGTAGTGACGGGGTGAGGATGGCGTGACGGGGTGAGGATTTTGTGAGGGGGTGAGGATGTAGTGATAGGGTTGTGAGGATAGTGATGGGAGTGATATGTATTGACGGGGGGTGAGGATGTAGTGATGGGAGTGATGATGTATTGACGGGAGGTGAGGATGTAGTGATGGGAGTGATGATGTATTGATGGGGGGTGAGGATGTAGTGATGGGAGTGATATGTATTGACGGGGGGGTGAGGATGTAGTGATGGGAGTGATGATGTATTGACGGGGGGTGAGGATGTAGTGATGGGAGTGATGATGTATTGACGGGGGGTGAGGATGTAGTGATGATGTATTGACGGGGGTGAGGATGTAGTGATGGGAGTGATGATGTATTGACAGGGAGGTGAGGATGTAGTGATGGGAGTGATATGTATTGACAGGGAGGTGAGGATGTAGTGATGGGAGTGATGATGTATTGACGGCGGTGAGGATGTAGTGATGGGAGTGATGATGTATTGACGGGGGGTGAGGATGTAGTGATGGGAGTGATGATGTATTGATGGGGGGGTGAGGATATAGTTAGGGGTTGAGGATGTAGTGATGGGAGTGATGATGTATTGACGGGGGTGAGGATGTAGTGATGGGAGTGAGAATGTATTGACAGTGGGGTGAGGATATAGTGATGGGAGTGATGATGTATTGACGGGGGGTGAGGATGTAGTGATGGGAGTGATGATGTATTGACAGGGGGGTGAGGATATAGTTAGGGGTTGAGGATGTAGTGATGGGAGTGATGATGTATTGACGGGGGGTGAGGATGTAGTGAGGGGGTGAGGAAGTAGTGAGGGGGTGAAGATGTAGTGATGGGAGTAATGATATATTGACAGGGGTGAGGATATAGTGAAGGGAGTGATGATGTATTGACGGGGGGTGAGGATGTAGTGATGGGAGTGAGAATGTAGTGATGGGAGTGATGATGTATTGACGGGGGGTGAGGATGTAGTGATGGGAGTGTTGATGTATTGACGGGGGGGTGAGGATGTAGTGATGGGAGTGATGATGTATTGATGGGGGGTGAGGATGTAGTGATGGGAGTGATGATGTACTGACGGGGGGTGAGGATGTAGTGATGGGAGTGTTGATCTATTGACGGGGGGGTGAGGAAGTAGTGAGGGGGTGAAGATGTAGTGATGGGAGTAATGATATATTGACAGGGGGTGAGGATGTCGTGATGGGAGTGTTGATGTATTGACGGGGGGTGAGGATGTAGTGATGGGAGTGATGATGTATTGACGGGGGGTGAGGATGTAGTGATGGGAGTGATGATGTATTGACAGGGGTGAGGATGTAGTGATGGGAGTGATGATGTATTGACGGGCGTGAGGATGTAGTGAAGAGAGTGATGATGTATTGACAGGTGGGGGTGAGGATGTAGTGAGGGGAGTGATGATGTATTGACGGGGGTGAGGATGTAGTGATGGGAGTGAGAATGTATTGACAGGGGGGTGAGGATATAGTGATGGAAGTGATGATGTATTGACGGGGGCTGAGGATGTAGTGATGGGAGTGATGATGTATTGACAGGGGGGTGAGGATATAGTTAGGGGTTGAGGATGTAGTGATGGGAGTGATGATGTATTGACGGGGGGTGAGGATGTAGTGAGGGGGTGAGGAAGTAGTGAGGGGGTGAAGATGTAGTGATGGGAGTAACGATATTTTGACAGGGGTGAGGATATAGTGAAGGGAGTGATGATGTATTGACGGGGGGTGAGGATGTAGTGATGGGAGTGAGAATGTAGTGATGGGAGTGATGATGTATTGACGGGGGGTGAGGATGTAGTGATGGGAGTGTTGATGCATTGACAGGGGGTGAGGATGTAGTGATGGGAGTGATGATGTATTGACGGGGGGTGAGGATGTAGTGATGGGAGTGATGATGTATTGACAGGGGTGAGGATGTAGTGATGGGAGTGATGATGTACTGACGGGCGTGAGGATGTAGTGAAGGGAGTGATGATGTATTGACAGGTGGGGGTGAGGATGTAGTGAGGGGAGTGATATGTATTGACAGGGGGTGAGGATGTAGTGAAGGGAGTGATGATGTATTGACAGGGGGGTGAGGATATAGTGATGGAAGTGATGATGTATTGACAGGGGGGTGAGGATGTAGTGATGGGAGTGATGATGTATTGACAGGTGGGGGTGAGGATGTAGTGATGGGAGTGATATGTATTGACTGGGGTGAGGATGTAGTGATGGGAGTGATGATGTATTGACGGGGTGGTGAGGATGTAGTGATGGGAGTGATATGTATTGACAGTGAGGTGAGGATGTAGTGATGGGAGTGATGATTTACTGACAGGGGGTGAGGATGTAGTGATGGGAGTGATGATGTATTGACGGGGGTGAGGATGTAGTGATGGGAGTGATGATATATTGACGGAGTGAGGATGTAGTGATGGAAGTGATGATGTACTGACGGGGGATGAGGATGTAGTGATGGGGTTGTGAGGATGTAGAGATGGGAGTGATGATGTATTGACGGGTGAGGATGTAGTGATGTGAGGGAAGATGTCGTGATTTCAGGGAGCTAAGTAGAAAGCTGAAAAACAGGACCTCCAGGGTAGTAACCTCCAGCTTGCTGCCTGTGCCACACACTAATGAGGGTAAGAACAGGAGCATTTAGCAGATAAACTAGTGCAGAGGGCAGTGGTTCAGATTTATGGATCATTGGAAAGGTACAACCTGTACAAAAAGCATGGATTACACCTGAACCCAAGGGGACCAATATACTTGCGGACAGGCTTTCCAGAGTTGGTCGGGAGGGTTTAAACTAATTTGGCAATGTAATGGGAAACAGAGTGATAGTGCTGAGGATGAGGTAGTTGGTTTACAAACAGTCAGTGTGTAGTGAGACTGCAAGGAAGGGGAGGCTGAAGATAGGGCAAAACTGCATTCAACAGGATGAGTTGTAATGTAAAAGGCGGAGAAAATCTAAAAGGGTGAATACAGGACTAAAGGTGTGATATTTGAATGTGCGCAGAATATGGAATAGGATAGATGAACTTACAGCACACGTACAGATTGGCAAGTATAACATTGTGGGCATCACTGAATCATTACTGAGAGAAGATTATAGCTGGGAGCTTAACGTCAAAGGATACACATTGTATCGAAAGGACAGGTAAGTAGAGGGGGTGTCGCAGCTCTGTTGATAAAAAATGAAATCAAATCATTAGAATGAGGTGACATAGGGTTGGAAGGTGTTGAATCATTGTGGGTAGAGCTGAGGAACTGCAAGGGTAAAAAGACCATGATGTACTGATGTTGTATATAGACCCTCAAACATTAGTAAGGATGTGGCCTACAAATTACAACGGGAGATGGGAAAGCATGTCAAAAGGGCAACGTTACAATAGCCATCGGGGATTTCAATATGCAGATAGATTGGGTAAATCAGGTTGTTGCTGGATTCCAAGAGGGGGAATTTCTAGAATGCCTATGAGATGACTTTTTAGAGCAGTTCGTGGTTGAGCCCACTACAGGATCAGCTATTATGGATTCGGTGTTGTGCAACGAACTGAAATTGATTGGAGAGTTTAAGGTAAAGGGGAAAATGATCACAATTTGATAAATTCACCCAGCAATTTGAGAAGGAGAGGCTAAAGTCAGATGTATCAGTTTTACACTGGAATAAAGGGGCATAAGAGAAGAACTGGCCAGTATTGATTGGAACAGAACACTGGCAGGGACGACAGCAGAGCAGCAACGGTTGAGATTTCTGCTAGCAATTCAGAAGTCGCAGGATATATACATCCCAAGGAGGAAGAAATATTCTAAAGGTAAGATGACACAACTATCGCTAACAAGAGAAGTCAAAGACTTCATAAAAGCCAAAGAGAGGGCATATAATAGAGCAAAAATTAATTGGAAATTAGAGGACTGGAAAGCTTTTAAAAACCAACAGAAGGCAACTAAAAAAAAGTCAGTAAGAAGGAAGATGGAAATCGAAGGTAAGCTAGACAATAATATTAAAGAGGATACCAAAAGTTTTTTCAGATACATAAAATGTAAAAGAGAGGCGAGAGTGGATATCGGACTGTTGGAAAATGATGCTGGAGAGGTAGCAATGGGGTTCAAGGAAATGGCGGATTAACTGAATAAGTACTTTGCACCAGTCTTCACTGTGGAAGACACTAGCAGTATGCCAGAAGTTCGAGAGTGTCAGGGGGCAGAAATGAGTGAAGTTACCATTACTAGAAAGAGAGGAGAAGGAAATTATAGGCCAGTTAATCTGATCTCGGTGGCTGAGAAGTTGTTGGATTTGATTGTTACGGATGTCGTTTCGGGGTACTTAGAGGCACATGATTAAATAGTTCATAGTCAGCATGGTTTACTCGAGGGAAAATCATTGCCTGAGAAATCAGATGGAAATATTTGAAGAAATAACAAAGAGGATAGACAAAGGAGTATCAGTGGATTTTGTGTACTTGGATTTTCAGAAGGCCTTTGACAAGGTGCCACACCTGAGGCTGTGTAACAATTAAAGAGCCCAATGGTATTATAGGAAACATACTAGCATGGATAAAACAGTGGCTGATTAGCAGGAGGCAAAAAAAGGGAATAAAGGCAGACTTTTCTGGTTGGCTGCCAGTAACTACAAGGGTCTGTCAGGGCTGCTTCTTTTTACATTATATGTCAATGACTTGGATGACAGAGTTGATAGCTTTGTGGCAAAGTTTGTGGACGATACAATGATATGTAGAGGGGCAGGCAGTTTGAGGAAGTAGAGTGGTTACAAAAGAACAGACGGATTGAGAGAATACGCAAAGAAGTGGCAGTTGGAATACAGCGTCAGGAAGTGTATGGTCATGCACTTTGGTAGAAGAAATAAAAGCATAAACTATTTTCTAAATGGAGAGAAAATTCAATAATCTGAGGTGCAAAGGGACTTAGGAGTCCATGTGCAGAGTTCCTTAAAGGTTAATTTGCAGGTTGAGCCTGTGGTGAGGAAAGCAAGTGCGACGTTAGCATTCATTTCAGGAGGACTGGAATATAAAAGCAAGGATATAGTGTTGAGGTTCTATAAAGCACTGGGCGAGCCCCTTACCTAAGAAAGGATGTGCCAACATTGGAGAGGGTTCAAAGGAGGTTCACAAAGTTGACTCCGGGTTTGAAAAGCTTGCCATATGAAGAGAGTTTCATGGCTGTGGGCCTGTGCTCACTGGAATTCAGAAGAATGAGGTGTGACCTCATTGAAATCTATCAAAAGTTGAAGGGCCTCAAGAGGGTGGATGAGGAGACAATGTTTCCTATGGTGGGAGAATTTAGGACCAGAGGATAAAGCCTCAGAATAGAGGGGCATTCTTTTAGAATGGAGGTGAGGAGAGTGATGAATCAGTGTAATTTGGTGCCACAGGTGTCCATGGAGACCAAGTCATTGGGTATATTTAAGGCAGAAGTAAATACATTTTTGATAACTCAGAGCATGAAGGAACATGGAGAGAGGCAGGAGATTGGGGCTGAGAGGGAAAATGGATCAGCCATGATGAAATGGCGGAGCAGACCAAATGGCCTGACTCAGCTCCTATATCTTACGGTCTTATGGGGGTGAGGTTGTAGTGACAGGGGTGAGGATGTAGTGAGGGGGGTGGATGTAGTGAGGGGGATGGATGTAGTGGGGGGGTGTGGATGTAGTGAGGGGCATGAGGATGTACAGACAGAGTGAGAATGTAGTGGGGGTGAGGATGTAGTGAGGGGGTGAGGGTATAGTGAGGGGGGTGAGGATGTAGTGACAGGTGAGGATGTAGTGATGTAGTGAGGGAGTGAGGATGCAGCGAGGAGGTGAGGATATAGTGAGGAGGGTGAGAGTGTAGTGACGGGGAGATGAGGATGTAGTGAGGGGGTGAGGGTGTAGTGAGGGGGGTGAGGATGTAGTGACAGGTGAGGATGTAGTGATGTAGTGAGGGAGTGAGGATGCAGCGAGGAGGTGAGGATATAGTGAGGAGGGTGAGAGTGTAGTGATGGGGAGATGAGGATGTAGTGAGGGGGTGAGGGTGTAGTGAGGCAGGTGAGGGTGTAGTGAGGGGGTGAGGGTGTAGCGAGAGGGGGTGAGGATGTAGTTACAGTGAGATGAGGATGTAGTGACACGGGGAAGATATAGTGAAGGGGGAGGATGTAGTGAGAAGAAGAATGTAGTGAGGGGGGTGAGGGTGTAGTGAGGGGGAGGATGTAGTGATGGGTGAGGATGTAGTGAGGGGGTGAGGATGTAGTGAGGGGGGTGTGGATGTAGTGACAGAGAGATGAGGATGTATTGAGGGGGTGAGGGTGTATTGAGGGGGTAAGGGTGTAGTTATGGGGAGGTGAGAATGTAGTGACGGGGAGGATGTAGTGGAGGGGTGAGGATGTTGTGAGGGGGTGAGGATGTAGTGAGGGGATGAGGGTGTAGTGAGAGGGGTGAGGATGTAGTTACGGGGAGTTGAGGATGTAGTGACAGGGGGAGGATGTACTGAGGGGGGAAGTTTACTGAGGGGGTGAAGATGTAGCGATGGGGGGAGGAAGTGCCACAGGGTCTTCAGCCTGTGTCGGTGGGTGTGGGATTTGTACGAGGAAGGATGGATGGGATGATGATAGGAGATTGAGGTGGTGGTGATAGGGGTGAGGGTATGTTGAGGAGAGAGAGGGGTGATGAGGAAGAAGATGGTGGATTGATGAGGGGATGTTGAGGAGGGAAAGAGAGGGATGATGAGGAAGAAGAGGATAGATTGATGAAGGGATGTTGAGGGAGAAAGATGATGAAGGGGTGGGGGATGGTGAGGAGGGAGAAGATGATGAGGAAGGTGTTGGTGAGGGGGAGGGATGAGAAAAAAGATGGGGGTTCTGTGAGGTGTTAAGGGGAGGATCGGAACCGAGGAGGGGATTGTCTTGTCGGAAGCTGATGGTCGCCATACCCCGGTGCTCTCCCTCCCCACTTACTCCGGCCGCACTCACCAAGCCGCCGCTCTCCACCCTCCTGCCGACCGGCCTCACCTCCCCTTCCGCCGGTGACCGAGCTCCGCAGAGCCCGCGGCCCGACCCGGTCCGCCCCGGCGCGGCGCACCCCCCCCCCTCCCCACACCGGCCTGTCCGCTCCCGGCTCCCCACCTCTCCCGCCGAATCCGCTCCTCCTCCACTTCCACCACCGTGGCGTCAGTGCCTGGACCCGGCCGCAATCCCGCTCCCCAGCCCACCGCCCCGCTGTCCCTCCTCACCGGCTCTGCTGCTGGGCGGGAGTCCGGGCGCCAACCGCCGCCCCCGGGCCGCCAGCCCCCGACACCCCCCCCCCCGGCCGCCGCCGCAACCCTCTTCCCCACCCCCAATCCTCCCCATCTCCCCCGCCGAGCTTCGTCCCCTCTCCCCGTCACCCCCCATCATCCCCATTCTTCCCCCCCCCGTCCACCACTTCATCCCTTATGCTCCCCCAGGCCTACTCTTCCCCCCACCCCGTCATCGCCACTCTGCCCCAAGCCTCCCTCCCCCCCCGTCACTTCGTCAACCCCACTCTCTCTCCCAGGCCCCCCCATCCACCCCTTCATCCCTACTCTCCCCCTGCCGTGCACCCCTTCATCTCTAGTCTTCCCCCAGGCCTCCTCTCTCCCTGTCCGCCCCATCGCCACTCTGCCCCAGGCCACCTCCCACTCCCCCCTCATCATCCCCACCCTCTTCTGTCCACTGCCAGGCCTCCTCTCGCTCCTCCCCCCCATCCACTCCATCATCCCCACTCTGCCCCAGGCCTCCTCACCCCCCCATCCACTCCGTCCACCCCATCATCCCTACTCTCCCTCAAGCATCCTTACCTCCCCTCCCCATCACTTCCCCCCCCTCACCTCATCAACCCCATGCTCTCCCCCAGGCCTCTTCTCCGTCCACCTTGTCAGCCCTACTCTCCCCTATGCCTCCACCCCCACCTCAGCCCTTCCCCTGTAATTCCACTCTCACCCTTCCCCAACCCCAGTCCTCCCACCCATCGTTTCACATCCCCTTCCCCAACCTGATCCTCTTCTGCCACCCCATCGCAGCTGCCCCCATCACAACCACTCCTTTCTCTAATGCCAGCATCTGACTGTCCTCTCCTCGCTGTGTGAACCCTCACCCTACCCTTACACCCCCAGTACACTTTCGACTCCTCCCTCACCCCAAACTAATACCCACTCCCTCATACCACTTCTCTCATCCCTTCCCCCACTTCCTTCTCACCTACCTCCTCCTTCCCTCCCACCCAAATCCTTGTCCCTTCTCTCTCACACCCACACCCTCATACCCCCACTACACTACTAACCCTTCCCTCACCCCAACTTATATCTCACCCTCCTCACCCATGCTGAATCCTCCCACACCCTAATTTCTCCCTATCTCCACCATCATCCTTAACTCCTCCAACCCAGCCGCATACCTCCCTCACACCCCTCACCCAGCTCTTCCCTCACATCTCTCCACGATTTCCCTCACCTTCACACTCCTCACCTCTCATGATCCTCATGCCCATACAAATCTCCCTCATCAGACCCCCCACTCTCATTCTGCCACCTCACACACACCCATCCACTCCTCTCACCTCCAAACCCACACCCCTGCCCCCACCATCACAATCCTTCTCCACATTAACTCCATCTTCACCCCACCCCCTACCTCACCCTACACTCAAACTCTAACTCCCCTTCCTACACCCTCAACCGACACCCACAGTCTCCATTACCCTTACTGTGCATGCCCCCCCACAACCCTCCCTACATGTAACCACATCTTCACACCACTACCCCACACATACACCTCCTCCACTCCCCCCCCCCAAAAATTCACACCCTTCTCCCACACTCGCACACTCAACCCGGTCCTCACAGCTATTCAGAGAGTTTGCACAAACTTGGGTTGTTCTCTTTGGAGGCTGAGGGAAGGCCTGATAAAAAGCATGAGAGGCTTGGATAGAAACACAGAAAACCTACAGCACAATACAGGCCCTTCGGCCCACAATGTTGTGCCGAACATGTACTTACTTTAGAAATTACCTAGGGTTACCCATATCCCTCTATTTTTCTAAGCTCCATGTAATTATCAAGGAGTCACTTAAAAGACCCTATCGTATCCGCCTCCATCACCGTCGCCGGCAGCCCATTTCACACATTCACCACTCTCTGCCTAAAAATCTTACCCCTAACATCTCCTCTGTACCTAAGAGCACCTTAAAACTGTGCCCTCTTGTGTTAGCCATTTCAGCCCTGGGAAGAAGTCTCTGACTATCCACAAGATCAATGCCTCTCATCATCTTATATACCTCTATCAGGTCACCTCTCATCCTCCGTCGCTCCAAGGAGAAAAGGCCGAGTTCGCTCAACCTATTCTCGTAAGGCATGCTCCTCAATCCTAGCAATATCCTTGTAAATCTCCTCTGCACCCTTTCTATGGTTTCCACATCCTTCCTGCAGTGAGGCGACCAGAGCCAAGTACAGTACTCCAAGTGGGGTCTGACCAGGGTCCTATATAGCTGCAACATTACCTTTCGGCTCCCAAACTCAATCCCACGGTTGATGAAGGCCAATGCACTTGTATGCCTTCTTAACTGCAGAGTCAACCTGCGTAGCAGCTTTGAGTGTCCTATGGACTCGGACCCCAAGATACATCTGATCCTCCACACTGCCAAGAGTCTTACCATTAATACTCTATCCTGCCATCATATTTGACCTACCAAAATGAACCACCTCACACTTATCTGGGTTGAACTCCATCTGCCACTTCTCAGCTCAGTTTTGCATCCTATCAATGTCCCGCTATAACCTCTGACAGCCCTCCACACTATCCACAACACCCCCAACCTTTGTGTCATCAGCAAATTGATGAACCCATCCCTCCACTTACTCATCCAGGTCAGAAATAAAAATCTGAATATGACCCATCTACAACCACTCTTTGCCTTCTGTGGACAAGCCAATTCTGGATCCGCAAAGCAAGGTCCCTTTGCATCCCATGCCTCCTTACTTTCTCAATAAGCCTTGCATGGGGTACCTTATCAAATGCCATGCTGAAATCCATATACTCAACATCGACTGCTCTACCTTCATCAATGTGTCTAGTCACATCCTGAAAAAATTCAGTCTGGCTCATAAGGCACAACCTGCCTTTGAAAAAGCCATGCTGACTATTCCTAATCATATTATGCCTCTCCAAATGTCCATAAATCCTGCCTCTCAGGATCTTCTCCATCAACTTACCAACCACTGAAGTAAGACTCACTGGTCTATAATTTCCTGGGCTATCTCTACTCCCTTTCTTGAATAAGGAAACAACATCCGCAACCCTCCAATCCTTCAGAACCTCTCCTGTCCCCATTGTTGAAGCAAAGCTCATTGCCAGAGGCTCAGCAATCTTCTTCCTCGCCTCCCACAGTAGCTTGGGGTACATCTCATCCGGTCCTGGTGACTTATCCAACTTGATGCTTTCCAAAAGCTCCAGCACACCCTCTTTCTTAATATCTA
This sequence comes from Mobula hypostoma, assembly GCF_963921235.1. NCBI lineage: Eukaryota > Metazoa > Chordata > Chondrichthyes > Myliobatiformes > Myliobatidae > Mobula > Mobula hypostoma. Next base: position 126,085,208 of record NC_086104.1, read on the forward strand.
TATGCTCAAGCTTTTCAGTCTGCTGGAAGTCACCCAACAATCGCCAAGGTCCTTTTCCACAGATAGGGTAGTTTTTTTCCCCCAGGGTGTAAGTGTCAAGTCGCAGTTTAAAGGAAATGCATGTGACAACTTGTTACACAGAGTGGTGGGTGCCTGGAGTGTGCTGCCGGGGAGTGGGGGGGGGGCGCGGTGGTCAAAGCATATAAAATTTCAGAGGTGTTTAGACAAACACGTGAACAGATGGCGTTTATTATTGTTGTCTGATATTAGGTGAAATTTATTGTTCTGAAGCAGCAGTACAGTGCAAAGCCATCAAATTACTAAAACAAATAAGTTGGGCAAAATCCAAGGTAGTCTGCATGGTCCGTTCAGAAATCTGATGGTGGAGGGGAAGAAGCTCTTCCAAAACGTTGAGAGTCTGTCTGCATACTCTTGTACCTCCTCCCCACTCATAGCAATGGATCACAAAAAAGGTAAGTGCAGTTGGACAAGGCAACGAGCAGAGAGATATTGACACGTGCAGGCAATTGGGATCATGGTCAGCACTGATGGGCCAAGGGGCCTGGTCTTGGGCTATAGTGTCCTATGTTAAACATACTACCAGCAATAGGGTAACTGGGAGGGAGTAGGTTCCTGCAAGGATCAGTGCGGAACCACAGGGGATAGGTGGAATCTTAAATGAATACATTTTCTCATATTTACTGTGGGGGGAGGGGTCATTGGAAGCTTGGAAATTCAGGGAGGAGAATTATGATGTCCTGAATCATGTTGATAATACGAAGGAGGAGATGTTAGCGGTCTTGTGTTACACTAAAGTGAATAAATCCCTGGGGCCTGAATGAGTGTCTCCCAGGAAGTTGTGGGAAGCAAGGGAGGAGATTGTTGGGAGACTGGCGGAGATCTGTCTACCCTCATTAGGCACAAGTGAAGTACCAGGAAACTGGAAGGAGCCTATTGTTGTGTTTTTAAGAAAGACAAGCCTGGAAACTACAGGCTGGAGAGCCTAACATCAATGGTGGGAAAGTTACTGGAGGGCGTTCAAAGACAGGATTTATTTACATTTTGAATAGTCAGTGTGGCTTCCATGTGAAATTCACATCTCACATTTTTAATGAGTTTTTTTAGAGAGGTGACAAAGGGAATTGACAAAGGCAAGGTAGTAGATATCGTCCAGATGGACTTTAGTGAGGCCACTGACAAGATCATACATGGAGCACAGAAGAGATTTACAGATGCTGGGAATCTTGAGCAACACACACAAAACGCTGGAGGAAGTCAGCAGGTTAGGCAGCACCCATAGAGGGAAATAAACAGTCAATGTTTTGGGCTGAGACGCTTCATCAGGGCTGGAAAGGAAGGAGGCAGAAGCCAGATAAGTCCAAAAACAGGCTGGAGGAGCAAACACCACATACACCGTCTTGGCAATTCAGCATGAACATTCAGCTCTCTAATTTAGATTAGATTCGATGTATTGGCACGTGGCCAAATGGTGAAGGTGTTCATCTACTGATTTGAAGGTCACTAGTTCAAGCCTTGGCTGAGGCAGCGTGTTGTGTCCTTGAGCAAGGCACTGAACCACCCATTGCTCTGCGATGACACCGGTGCCAAGCTGTACGGGTCCTAATGCCCTTCCCTTGGACAACATCGGTGGCGTGGAGGGGGGAGACTTGCAGCAAGGGCAACTGCTGGTCTTAAATACAACCTTGCCCATGATCTCATGAGATTAACGGATGCCTATTAAAGATGTATTTATTAATCACATGTACATCAAAACATACAGTGAAATATTCCATTTGCATAAACAACCGAATCTGAGGATGTGCTGGGGACAGAGCACAAGTGTTACCACATATTCTGGCGCCAACACAGCAAGCCTATGATGCCAACGTACAACAAAACAAAGCTCGTTCTTTCCCAACCACCACCCACACGCACAGATGGCTCAGATTCGCCAGCCTTGGGCATTTGACCTCCAGTCTTCTAGTAACCTCTTTCCTCTGTACCCCTCACCCCCCACCCCACACCATCATTTCACTTCAGTAACCCTCTCACCCGTTCCATTCCCGTATCTCGCCCTCATGACCTACCTATCACTTTCCTTTGGTTCCCTACATCCTTCCCTTTATTCCATGGTCCACTGCTGTCTCCGGTCTTTAACCTTTCATCTCTTCCACCTATCACCTGCCAGCTTCTCACAAACATCCCCGCACCCCCACCCAGTCTCACCTATCACCTGCCAGCTTCTCACAAACTTCCCCGCACCCCCACCCAGTCTCACCTAGCACCTCCAGCTTCTCACAAACATACCCGCACCCCACCCAGTTTCACCTATCAATCCCAGCTTCTCACAAACATCCTCGCACACCCACCCAGTCTCACCTATCACCTGCCAGCTTCTCACAAACATCCCCGCTCCCCCACCCAGTCTCACCTATCACCCCCAGCTTCTCACAAACATCCTCGCACCCCCACCCAGTCTCACCTATCACCTGCCAGCTTCTCACAAACCTCCCCGCTCCCCCACCCAGTCTCCCCTATCACCCCCAGCTTCTCAGAAACATCCCCGCACCCCCACCCAGTCTCACCTATCACCCCCAGCTTCTCACAAACATCCCCGCACCCCCACCCAGTCTCACCTATCACCTGCCAGCTTCTCAGAAACGTTCCCGCTCCCCCACCCAGTCTCACCTATCACCCCCAGCTACTCACAAACATCCCCGCTCCCCCACCCAGTCTCACCTATCACCCCCAGCTTCTCACAAACATCCCCGCTCCCCCACCCAGTCTCACCTATCACCCCCAGCTTCTCACAAACATCCCCGCTCCCTCACCCAGTCTCACCTATCACCCCCAGCTTCTCACAAATATCCCCGCTCCCCCACCCAGTCTCACCTATCACTTGCCGGCTTCTCACAAACCTCCTCGCACCCCCACCCAGTCTCACCTATCACCCCCAGCTTCTCACAAACATCCCCGCTTCCCCACCCAGTCTCACCTATCACCTGCCAGCTTCTCACAAACAACACCGCACCCCCACCCAGTCTCACCTATCACCTGCCAGCTTCTCACAAACATCCCCGCTCCCCCACCCAATCTCACCTATCACCCCCAGCTTCTCACAAACCTCCCCGCTCCCCCACCCAGTCTCACCTATCACCCCCAGCTTCTCACAAACCTCCCCGCACCCCCACCCAGTCTCACCTATCACCTGCCAGCTTCTCAGAAACATTCCCGCTCCCCCATCCAGTCTCAGCTATCACCCCCAGCTTCTCACAAACATCCCCGCTCCCCCACCCAGTCTCACCTATCACCTGCCAGCTTCTTACAAACCTCCTCGCACCCCCACCCAGTCTCACCTATCATCCCCAGCTTCTCACAAACATCCCCGCTCCCCCACCCAATCTCACCTATCACCCCCAGCTTCTCACAAACATCCCCGCACCCCCACCCAGTCTCACCTATCACCCCCAGCTTCTCACAAACATCCCCGCACCCCCACCCAGTCTCGCCTATCACCTGCCAACTTCTCACAAACATCCCCGCTCCCCCACCCAATCTCACCTATCACCCCCAGCTTCTCACAAACCTCCCCGCTCCCCCACCCCGTCTCACCTATCACCCTTAGCTTCTCACAAACATCCCCGCTTCCCCACCCAGTCTCACCTATCACCTGCCAGCTTCTCACAAACATCCCCGCACCCCCACCCAGTCTCACCTATCACCTGCCAGCTTCTCACAAACTTCCCCGCACCCCCACCCAGTCTCACCTATCACCTCCAGCTTCTCACAAACATACCCGCACCCCACCCAGTTTCACCTATCAATCCCAGCTTCTCACAAACATCCTCGCACACCCACCCAGTCTCACCTATCACCTGCCAGCTTCTCACAAACATCCCCGCTCCCCCACCCAGTCTCACCTATCACCCCCAGCTTCTCACAAACATCCTCGCACCCCCACCCAGTCTCACCTATCACCTGCCAGCTTCTCACAAACCTCCCCGCTCCCCCACCCAGTCTCCCCTATCACCCCCAGCTTCTCAGAAACATCCCCGCACCCCCACCCAGTCTCACCTATCACCCCCAGCTTCTCACAAACATCCCCGCACCCCCACCCAGTCTCACCTATCACCTGCCAGCTTCTCAGAAACGTTCCCGCTCCCCCACCCAGTCTCACCTATCACCCCCAGCTACTCACAAACATCCCCGCTCCCCCACCCAGTCTCACCTATCACCCCCAGCTTCTCACAAACATCCCCGCTCCCCCACCCAGTCTCACCTATCACCCCCAGCTTCTCACAAACATCCCCGCTCCCTCACCCAGTCTCACCTATCACCCCCAGCTTCTCACAAATATCCCCGCTCCCCCACCCAGTCTCACCTATCACTTGCCAGCTTCTCACAAACCTCCTCGCACCCCCACCCAGTCTCACCTATCACCTGCCAGCTTCTCACAAACATCCCCGCTCCCCACCCAGTCTCACCTATCACCTGCCAGCTTCTCACAAACAACACCGCACCCCCACCCAGTCTCACCTATCACCTGCCAGCTTCTCACAAACATCCCCGCTCCCCCACCCAATCTCACCTATCACCCCCAGCTTCTCACAAACCTCCCCGCTCCCCCACCCAGTCTCACCTATCACCCCCAGCTTCTCACAAACCTCCCCGCACCCCCACCCAGTCTCACCTATCACCTGCCAGCTTCTCAGAAACATTCCCGCTCCCCCATCCCCAGTCTCAGCTATCACCCCCAGCTTCTCACAAACATCCCCGCTCCCCCACCCAGTCTCACCTATCACCTGCCAGCTTCTTACAAACCTCCTCGCACCCCCACCCAGTCTCACCTATCATCCCCAGCTTCTCACAAACATCCCCGCTCCCCCACCCAATCTCACCTATCACCTGCCAGCTTCTCACAAACATCCCCGCACCCCCACCCAGTCTCACCTATCACCCCCAGCTTCTCACAAACATCCCCGCACCCCCACCCAGTCTCGCCTATCACCTGCCAGCTTCTCACAAACATCCCCGCTCCCCCACCCAATCTCACCTATCACCCCCAGCTTCTCACAAACCTCCCCGCTCCCCCACCCCGTCTCACCTATCACCCTTAGCTTCTCACAAACATCCCCGCTTCCCCACCCAGTCTCACCTATCACCTGCCAGCTTCTCACAAACATCCCCGCACCCCCACCCAGTCTCACCTATCACCTGCCAGCTTCTCACAAACTTCCCCGCACCCCCACCCAGTCTCACCTATCACCCCCAGCTTCTCACAAACATACCCGCACCCCACCCAGCTATTCAGCTTCTATCAATCCCAGCTTCTCACAAACATCCCCGCACACCCACCCAGTCTCACCTATCACCCCCAGCTTCTCACAAACATCCTCGCACCCCCACCCAGTCTCACCTATCACCTGCCAGCTTCTCACAAACCTCCCCGCTCCCCCACCCAGTCTCCTCTATCACCCCCAGCTTCTCACAAACATACCCGCACCCCCACCCAGTCTCACCTATCACCTGCCAGCTTCTCACAAACATCCCCGCACCCCCACCCAGTCTCACCTATCACCTGCCAGCTTCTCACAAACATCCCCGCTCCCCCACCCAGTTTCACCTTTCACCCCCAGCTTCTCACAAACATCCCCGCTCCCCCACCCAGTCTCACCTATCACCCCCAGCTTTTCACAAACCTCCCCGCTCCCCCACCCAGTTTTACCTATCACCTGCCAGCTTCTCACAAACCTCCCCGCTCCCCCACCCAGTCTCACCTATCACCTGCCAGCTTCTCACAAACATCCCCGCTCCCCCACCCAGTCTCACCTATCACTTGCCAGCTTCTCACAAACCTCCTCGCACCTCCACCCAGTCTCACCTATCACCCCCAGCTTCTCACAAACCTCCCCGCTCCCCCACCCAGTCTCACCTATCACCTGCCAGCTTCTCACAAACCTCCCCGCTCCGCCACCCAGTCTCACCTATCACCCCCAGCTTCTCACAAACATCCCCGCTCCCCCACCCAATCACACCTATCACCCCCAGCTACTCACAAACACCCCCGCACCCCCACTCAGTCTCACCTATCACCCCCAGCTTCTCACAAACATCCCCGCACCCCCACCCAGTCTCACCTATCACCTGCCAGCTTCTCACAAACATCGCCGCTCCCCCACCCAATCTCACCTATCACCCCCAGCTTCTCGCAAACCTCCCCGCTCCCCCACCCCGTCTCACCTATCACCCTCAGCTTCTCACAAACATCCCCGCTTCCCCACCCAGTCTCACCTATCACCTGCCAGCTTCTCACAAACATCCCCGCACCCCCACCCAGTCTCACCTATCACCTGCCAGCTTCTCACAAAATTCCCCGCACCCCCACCCAGTCTCACCTAGCACCTCCAGCTTCTCACAAACATACCCGCACCCCACCCAGTTTCACCTATCAATCCCAGCTTCTCACAAACATCCTCGCACACCCACCCAGTCTCACCTATCACCTGCCAGCTTCTCACAAACATCCCCGCTCCCCCACCCAGTCTCACCTATCACCCCCAGCTTCTCACAAACATCCCCGCACCCCCACCCAGTCTCACCTATCACCTGCCAGCTTCTCACAAACCTCCCCGCTCCCCCACCCAGTCTCCCCTATCACCTGCCAGCTTCTCACAAACATCCCCGCACCCCCACCCAGTCTCACCTATCACCTGCCAGCTTCTCACAAACATCCCCGCACCCCCACCCAGTCTCACCTATCACCTGCCAGCTTCTCAAACATCCCCGCTCCCCCACCCAGCTTCTCACCTTCACCTCCCCACCCACCTATCACCTGCCAGCTTCTCACAAACATCCCCGCTCCCCCACCCAGTCTCACCTATCACCTGCCAGCTTCTCACAAACCTCCCCGCTCCCCCACCCAGTCTCACCTATCACCTGCCAGCTTCTCACAAACATCCCCGCTCCCCCACCCAGTCTCACCTATCACCTGCCAGCTTCTCACAAACCTCCCCGCTCCCCCACCCAGTCTCACCTATCACCTGCCAGCTTCTCACAAACATCCCCGCACCCCCACCCAGTCTCACCTATCACCCCCAGCTTCTCACAAACATCCCCGCACCCCCACCCAGTCTCACCTATCACTTGCCAGCTTCTCACAAACCTCCTCGCACCTGCACCCAGTCTCCGCTATCACCCCCAGCTTCTCACAAACCTCCCCGCTCCCCCACCCAGTCTCACCTATCACCTGCCAGCTTCTCACAAACCTCCCCGCTCCCCCACCCAGTTTTACCTATCACCTGCCAGCTTCTCACAAACATCCCCGCTCCCCCACCCAGTCTCACCTATCACCTGCCAGCTTCTCACAAACATCCCCGCACCCCCACCCAGTCTCACCTATCACCCCCAGCTTCTCACAAACATCCCCGCACCCCCACCCAGTCTCACCTATCACCTGCCAGCTTCTCTCATCCCCGCCCCCACCTCCCCCACCCAGCCACCCACCTATCACCCCCAGCTTCTCACAAACCTCCCCGCTCCCCCACCCAGTCTCACCTATCACCTGCCAGCTTCTCACAAACCTCCCCGCTCCCCCACCCAGTTTTACACCTATCACCTGCCAGCTTCTCACAAACCTCCCCGCTCCCCCACCCAGTCTCACCTATCACCTGCCAGCTTCTCACAAACATCCCCGCACCCCCACCCAGTCTCACCTATCACCCCCAGCTTCTCACAAACATCCCCGCACCCTCCACCCAGTCTCACCTATCACTTGCCAGCTTCTCACAAACCTCCTCGCACCTGCACCCAGTCTCCGCTATCACCCCCAGCTTCTCACAAACCTCCCCGCTCCCCCACCCAGTCTCACCTATCACATGCCAGCTTCTCACAAACCTCCCCGCTCCCCCACCCAGTTTTACCTATAACCTGCCAGCTTCTCACAAACCTCCCCGCACCCCCACCCAGTCTCACCTATCACCCCCAGCTTCTCACAAACATCCCCGCACCCC